>NC_065446.1:135132116-135387116 GCF_917563875.1 Diabrotica virgifera virgifera
AATTTTTTTTGGAGTATCTAAAATAAGTTTCATTTTTGTTATTTATAAAGTTTCTAATATCATAACTAAGCAAGCTAAGCTCGAAATAAAATTGGTCCTTCTTTTAGTAAAAAAAATCGGGAAAATCAAACGCTAATTACCATCGCAAATGATATTAATTTTATCGTTACTTCCTTGCAACTCACTCTAATTATCTATTGTTTATATTTATATGATCTGTAAGTTTCACTTTTTCAGAGTGCTTATTTTTGAAAGAGTTGTAGTTGAGAGGGTTTGAAGTCACTAGTCACGAGTGTATACAAACCAATTTTGTGTCTTATAGAAAAACACAAATATTAAAAATATTCGGAAAAGCAAAGATTACATTTTTTAAGAGATTTTTTGTACCACTAATACTATTTGAGATATTTTTTTAAAGGCTTTTAAACAAACAGACATCTTTTCAAAATCTCAAAGATTTTTTTACTTTAGGACCAATTTTTTTTTTAATAAGCACTTTGAACCGATGAAATTTACAGATCATATAAAAAGTACATGAGTAAAGTAAATTATAGGGTAACGATTAATTTTATTTGGGATGCTAATTAGGGGGTGATTTTTATGAATTTTTTTCCAAAAAAAGGGACTAATTTTATCTTAAGATTTATTTGCTTATTGGTATTGATGCTAGAAACTCTTATAGAAAACAAAAACAAAACTTATTTTACATAGTTTACTAAAAATTCCTTCATAATATCACATTCTCCTTTTTTTACTCAAATATAGACAAGTAATTTTAATTCTTAATAAATTAATGGCGCCCAATATATTATAATATTATTCATTCTTTCTCATGTCAATGTAATCGATAACTTAAATTCAATGCTTAAATCGTTTTTTTTTTGTTGTTATTATCTGGCATTCTAACTTATGTACCTTTAAAGTGACTTATACCTGGTTGCACCAACAGATCTTAGGCTTAAAACGTGCCTTAAGCTCCGCTTACGAAATATACGCGTTGCAACATTGAGTCTTAGATCAATTTTCAGCTTGCCAGAATAGATTACCACGTGGATTGTATCCTAAACTTATCATTTAAGACTTACCAAGATAGCCCAGCACTATCTATAAGCTGAGCTGGGCTAAACTGGAGCTGGTGCAACCAGGCTTAAGAACCTGTGCCGCTCCTCTACTGAACTGAGCGACCCGGTGCATTCATTAAACTTATGTAGCACTAGCATAATAGTTATTTGATATCTAGTTTATTTTGTCTACGATTTAATGACACTACCAATATATACCTATTTATTTGTTTTTATTGTCGTGCTACAACACTCTAAAACAGTCATTAGTCGCCTACTAGTAATTATTTCATTATGCGTTTTTTAAACGGGCCTAATTTAATTTTTTATTTCCCTTAATGTTACTTTTTCAAATACTTAAACACTTCAATTTGTTTAAGAAATGAATTAAAAACACGCTGTCTACACCTTACCCTAATACTCCCACTAATTACAATATTCTGGTAATTTCTAGCAGGAAAAAGCCACCGATATAATTAGTTATCTAATGTCTGTGACAGATTCTTTAATTAAATTTTCCAATTAAGCAACTATTTTAATTTCATGAGACGCGTCAAGTTCAAGTCTGCGGCAGGTATCTATTTAATATTCCGCTGATAAATTCGCAATTGAAAACTCAAAATGATCACGTACTGAGAAATTACTCAGTCGATTTGTTCAGCCACAAACTGAATTCATGGCTGACAACTATTCGTCAAAATGTGTCATTAGCGGGTCGCTTTACTATCAAGAATGATTTGAATTTAGAAGAAAAGATGAGCTTTAAGATGTTACAGATACTTTGATGTCAGTTTTAAAATGGCGTCTAATCTATGATTCGATACATCAATAATATATGGTAGACAGAACTTGTCTGGAATAGAACAAAAACTGGATAAATTCAACGGAAAGATGGACACCGCGTAAAATTCAAAATAATCCTCGACAATCACAGATAACGAACATAATAATGCAATTGATGCTAAATAAAATAAGTACCGCAGGAAAAACATATGGGTTGAAGATATATGCTGGAAAAACTAAATGCATGGCAATAAGAAAGGGTGAACTTTTAAGAGTAGAACTGCAAGTAGATAATGCTCCAATCGAGCAAGTGAAAATGTTCAAATACTTGGGAATGATGGTGAATGATCAATTGGATCCTCAACAAGAAATAAAATGCGGAACCGAATAAACAAAACAAGCGTAATCTTTCCTTCAATGTCTGTTACAGAACGGTTAAGTGCTATGTATGATCTATATTGTTATAATGCATAGAAACATAGACGTTGAAAATATCTTCCATAAATAAGGTGGAAGCCTTCGAAATGTGGACTTTGCGAATAATGTTTTGCATACCATGGACCGGGTGAGAAACGAGGAAGTATCAAGAAGAGCAAATACTGAGAGAGAATTGCTCAACTTGATCAAGGAACATAAAAAATTAATTTTTAATCCATATCCTGAGAGGGGAAAATGCGCAATCCCCCAACTAATCGACCAAGGAAAGATTTAGGGCAACATCTATACTGAATAGCATCTATACTGAATAGCATCTATACTGAATAGCATATTATATGTTATACTGGATATGTGCAACGTGAGATTGATCATAGATGAATGGCCTGATGAGTGGTGTGAATCAACTTTAACCTATTGATATAAAATGGATCACTAACCGTATGTAGCAATTACATAACCTTTGCTTTTATTTCTCATTCAAGCAAAATTCTTCAAATATAATCAATAAGCGACTAAAGAACTTTCTACCTTCAGATATATCCAAATAATCGTCCAAGGAAAGATTGAGGGCAAGAGAGAAGTAGGTCGCAAACAAAGCATGATGAAGAAGAGAGACGTCTGACCCTAAGATAATTCGTCAACGCACTATTACTCTGGGCTAATTAGCAAAATACAAGGAAAAGTTATTTAGTTATTTACCAGCAATTTTTTGCTGGAATAGAATCTTATGATTGTATATATTAATAATATAGGTCCACAGATAGTGTGCTACCTTTTTTTTTAACAACATAGTGGCGTCCGAAAATCTTTTTTTTTCAATTTTTGCTCTATAACTCCAAAGATTTTAACTTTACACCAAAAACACCCAAATAAAAATTCACCGTAATTAAATTCTGCATATAGTCTTGTCGCCAGTGGGGGTACAACGGCCTCCTTAATTCAGATGGAGTTACCCAAGTTTTTTTTTTATGTATAATCACATAACAGCGATTTTTCGCAAAACAAAACATTTTTTTGTATTTTTTGGAACATTCTAAGCAAAAAATGTTTTTACAAGTTTTTTCGTAGGATGTATAGTTTTCGACATGAACGCGGTTGAACTTTCAAAAAATCGAATAATTGCAATTTTTGAAACCGAATAACTCTTGATTGAAAAATAAAATAGCAATTCTGCTTACCGCATTTGAAAGATCAAGGCAAGTTCAATTGGTTTTGAATACTTTCATTGCTAAAAATTAATTTTTTTATTGTTAAACAAAGCTATAAACACATAGTGGTTGAATGATGTTTTCAATGCATTTCCCACTTGAAATCGAACTAGTAGGCACGCATACACACAATTTCTACGTAGATTACGTACATTAAAACGCATGCATTGTTCACGGGAAACACTATGTGTTTATGGCTTTGTTAAACAAATAAAAACTTAATTTTTAGCAATGCAAATAATCAAAACCGATAGAATTTGACTTGAACTTTCAAATGCAGTAAGCAGAATTGCTATTTTATTTTTTAATCAAAAGTTATTCGGGATCAAAAATTGCACTTTTTCGATTTTTTGAAAGTTCAACCGCGTTTATCTCTAAAACTATGCATTCTACAAAAAAACTTGTAAGACCATTTTTTGCTAAAAATCACCCAAAAATTACAAAAAAATGTTTTATTTTGCGAAAAATCGCTGTTATGTAATTCCTCAAGTTATTTGTTTATAACAAACTTATCGACATCCGGATCAACTGTTACCCAAAAAATTCGTGTTCTACGTGTCAAAATATATAAAAAAAACTTGGGTTAGTCCATCTTAAGGAGGCCGTTGTACCCCCCCTGGCGACAGGACTAATAGAGACGTGTTTTTTCCGATTTACTTACGAAAATTTTCCCCGGAAAATGCGGGTTTTCCAACAAAATCTTAAATTTTCAACTAAAATTTTAGATAGTTTATCAATAATTAAATAACTTGGTAATGTAAAAGATCTTTCCGAATAGATTATAATTCCAGAAACTGATGGAAATTTAATGACTAGTTTAGCAACAATTGAAATGTTAATTAAAAATTTACGGTCGCTATAATAACCACAATAATTAAAATACACAAGAACAGCTATGCTTTTTGTATAAAAAGACACTGTACCTATCTAATATACTTTACATGATTGAACTATTTAAGCGGCCTCAGAAATATTTTAAAATTATAAACGATTTTTTGGCTTATAAACAAATTATGAAAACGGTACTAGAAAAAAAACGGCAGGATGTTTCTTTTAAAAGAAAAAACGTTTAATTTTCATGAATGGTTCCTGAGATACAACTGGGCAAAGTTGACCGGCATTTACTGCAAATAGATAAAGAATAGGATCATAATTTTCGAACCATCACCTTTTTGTTCTTGTCCTCTTCTTCCACACTAATTTTCATATCTTTAAAATACTCATAACATATAATAAAAACTATCGATATTACGAATGAAAATTGCCAAAAACAGCAAAATTCCAATCAAAAATTAGGTTGGAGAAAATGTAATCTTAAAGTTCAAAATCGGTATACTTTAACAATAGTCATTTATGAAACAGTTCGTGAAATATGCTTTTTGCGAACGCACGCGATTTTTAGAGCACGAGCGACAACGGAGCGAGTGCTATAAATCGCGTAAGTTCGCAAAAAGTACTTCACGCACAGTTTCATACAATATTTTATCTACGATAAACAAATAAATAAAGCTATAACTCTTCGTCAGTGGAATTCATTTCTATTCTACAATTTTTAGAACTTTGACATTTAAAAATTCTAACTACTTTCAAACCATAAAACTGTCAAAACTTTTGTTGTAATTCATTGCTCATATTGTCATCACCATGACAACGCGAAAGTTAAGGATTGTGACCATGACAACGCGAAGGTTAAAACACTGCGAAAAAGTAAATCCCACTTAAAATACATTGTTACTTTCCGCACACTTTAAAACCTTCTATAATGACAGTTTTCACAAACTAAAAACTAAGACATAATATGACATAGAGTAGATAAAATGCATTTTCTCGGCTTCCCATGGAGCAATTTTTTTCATTCTTTTTTTGCTCCCAAGTAACTCGAGTAGGGTCATCTAACTAATGCATTATTAAATGTCAAACTTGCTTTTGTTTTGTTATAGTAGATTAATTTATTTATAAGGATAGAAAACTACATATTTTTCCAGTTGTAGACTTTTTTTAGATAAACTTACAACAAGTGTACCTTTGAACGTTAAAAACACAAATATTCTCATTTAAAAGCTGTATAATTATTTAAACAATATTTATTTAAATAAAATTAACAAGAAGTAAAACTCCCTAGTGTAGTTGGTATATTTAATAAAAATTCTAAAAAATTTTTAAAAATCCAAACGGATTACGCTCAAAACGTTTTCGGACTTATCAGTTCATCATCAGTGAACCTAAAAGTAAGTAATCTCAATTAGTAAAATTGAAAAAGGGTGAAATTTTGAATGTTAAAAATTGAAAAGTGTGGTTACGATTACTTACTCTCTGTCCTTGCTAAATAGCCACAATGCCAAACACTGGTCAAGATGTATGTTCTAACTACATGGTGAAATTTGTTAAACAATTTGGCTTACAAGAAGACTAAGTTTCCATTCTAATGGCATATAAAACAACATATTATTGCTATTCTACATCCCACCAGAATGAAAACAATGGGAACCTTCTCTGATTACACCTCCGAGGCTTCTACAATTTGCAAGCCATACGGATGCTGAGACTAAGGAAGATAAGGGAACTCTACAATTTACAATTCAAGTCCCATATGCTCAGCGCGGTAAAGTTCCAACGAGAATGGTTCCCTTCGTACTCTAATCAGAGTAAATGTAGATCAAAAATAAATAACCGTTTTCAATTTCGTTGCAAAACGAAAATACAGCCGAACCATATTCTAGTCCAATCAGAGAGCGCAGCAAGCACCTCTACCGGTTTCGAAACTTATTAGTCTCTCATCAGGAGGCACATGTGCTGCTCTCTCCGATCCAACCAAAACAAACCCCAGCGTGCAGTCTCGGATTGCAACGAACGAAACGGCATAGATGCCCTAGCGGCAACTGCTAGCAAAAAGACTAAGTTTCCATTCTAATGGCATATAAAACAACATATTGCTATTCTACATCCGACCAGAATGAAAACAATGGGAACCTTCTCTGTAGTCCTGTCGCCAGGGGGGGTACAACGGCCTCCTTTATTCAGATGGACTTACCCAAGTTTTTTTTATGTATTTTGACCCGTAGAACACGAATTTTTTGGGTAACAGTTGATCCGGATGTCGATAAGATTGTTATAAACAAAGAACTTGAGGAACTACATAACAGCGATTTCTCGCAAAACAAAACATTTTTTCGTATTTTTTGGGTCATTCTAAGCAAAAAATGTTTCTGCAAGTTTTTTCGTAGGATTCATAGTTTTCGAGATAACCGCTGTTAAAATTTCAAAAAATCGAAAAATTGCAATTTTTGAACCCGAATAACTTTTGATTTAAATATAAAATAGCAATTCTGCTTATCGTATTTGAAAGTTCAAGTTAAATTATATCGGTTTTGATTATTTTCATTGCTAAAAATTTATTTTTTTATTGTCAAACAAAGCTATAAACACATAGTGTTTCCCGTACCTAATACATGCGTTTTAATACATCCTACTTAGATATTGCCTCGCTTGCACTAGTACCTGCTCTACCTACTTGTTCGATTTTAAATAAGAAATCATTGAAAACATCACTCACGCACTAGGTGTTTATTACTGTTTATAGTTTTGTTTAAGAATACAAAAATTAATTTTTAGCAATGCAAATAATCAAAACCGATAGAATTTGACTTGAACTTTCAAATGCAGTAAGCAGAATTGCTATTTTATTTTTTAATCAAAAGTTATTCTGGTTCAAAAATTGCAATTTTTCGATTTTTTGGAAGTTCAACCGCGCTTATCTCGAAAACTATGCATCCTACGAAAAAACTTGCCAGAACATTTTTTGCTCAGAAAGCCCCAAAAAATACAAAAAAATATTTTGTTTTGCGAGAAATCGCTGTTATGTAATTCCTCAAGTTCTTTGTCTATAACAATCTTATCGACATCCGGATCAACTGTTACCCTAAAAATTCGTATTCTACGGGTCAAAATACATGAAAAAACTTGGGTAAGTCCATCTGAATTAAGGAGGCCGTTGTACCCCCCTGGCGACAGGAATACTGGTTACACCTCCGAGGCTTCTACAATTTGCAGGCCATACGGATGCTGAGACTAAGGAAGATGATGGAATTCTACAATTTACAATTCACGTCCCATCTGCTCAGCGCGGTAAACTTCCAACAAGAATGGTTCCCTTCGTACTCTAATCAGAGTAAATGTAAATCAAAAATGAATAACCGTTTTCAATTTCGTTGCAAAACGAAAATACAGCCGAACCATATTCTAGTCCAATCAGAGAGCGCAGCAAGCACCTCTACCGGTTTCTAAACTTATTAGTCTCTCATCAGGAGGCACATATGCTGCTCTCTCCGATCCAACCAAGACAAACCCCAGCGTGCAGTCCCGGATTGCAACGAACGAAACAGCATAGATGCCCTAGCGGCAACTGCTAGCAAAAAGACTAAGTTTCCATTCTAATGGCATATAAAACAACATATTGCTTGTAAAACAAGTCATATGGATGCTGATTTGCATACTTGCAAATTGTAGAAGTCTTGGAGGCGTATACATGGGGATGTACCAGTAAGTTTTCAATTTAAAAATCTTTTAGTAATTTTTGATATTTTTCAATATTAATTATTTGCTATTAGGATTGAAAACTTGCTTCGTATTTTTACGGCCAGATGGCGCTAGCCACCCATTACCATCATTTTGGCTGCAATATTTGGGAAAACATTTCGATGCGATTTGATTGGATTAAGGAGAACAGTGCCTACGTTCCTTCTGATGACGCTCCAATAAGAGCAGAAAACTGCAGTTAAAGGGACTGGCTGCACTCCTTATTCTAATTAAAAAGTAAGATTGTTTTTCCTTCGTATTGCAGCCGAATATATAAAAATGGTACACACATTTTTATTTTATTTTTTTATTACTCAGTAGAGTAACTATGGTGCATCTTTCAGTTCCTAGCCAGCTGCAGACGGGGGATTTGAATTGCAAGGTTTAGAATTCCTTCCCTATCGTCTTTACTGCAGCATCCATATGACTTGCAAATTGTAGAAGTCTTGGAGGCGTATACATGGGGATGTACCAGTAAGTTTTCAATTTAAAAATCTTTTAGTAATTTTTGATATTTTTCAATATTAATTATTTGCTATTAGGATTGAAAACTTGCTTCGTATTTTTACGGCCAGATGGCGCTAGCCACCCATTACCATCATTTTGGCTGCAATATTTGGGAAAACATTTCGATGCGATTTGATTGGATTAAGGAGAACAGTGCCTACGTTCCTTCTGATGACGCTCCAATAAGAGCAGAAAACTGCAGTTAAAGGGACTGGCTGCACTCCTTATTCTAATTAAAAAGTAAGATTGTTTTTCCTTCGTATTGCAGCCGAATATATAAAAATGGTACACACATTTTTATTTTATTTTCTTATTACTCAGTAGAGTAACTATGGTGCATCTTTCAGTTCCTAGCCAGCTGCAGACGGGGGATTTGAATTGCAAGGTTTAGAATTCCTTCCCTATCGTCTTTACTGCAGCATCCATATGACTTGCAAATTGTAGAAGTCTTGGAGGCGTATACATGGGGATGTACCAGTAAGTTTTCAATTTAAAAATCTTTTAGTAATTTTTGATATTTTTCAATATTAATTATTTGCTATTAGGATTGAAAACTTGCTTCGTATTTTTACGGCCAGATGGCGCTAGCCACCCATTACCATCATTTTGGCTGCAATATTTGGGAAAACATTTCGATGCGATTTGATTGGATTAAGGAGAACAGTGCCTACGTTCCTTCTGATGACGTTCCAATAAGAGCAGAAAACTGCAGTTAAAGGGACTGGCTGCACTCCTTATTCTAATTAAAAAGTAAGATTGTTTTTCCTTCGTATTGCAGCCGAATATATAAAAATGGTACACACATTTTTATTTTAAATAAAAGTAGTTATTAAAATGCAGTACTGCAAGCAAAATACAATTAATTAACTTTACCTTTATGTAATACATATCATATAATTGCATATCATATCAATATTGTGGAGAAATATATAATTTTTCTTCTTCAATGACAGTAGGTATGAAGTACCTTTACATCAATTTGACAATTTCAATTGACAATATGAATTATTTAAGAAAGTTGCAATATTTCTCCGCTATTCTCGCACGATCGTTTCTCTTATCCCCTCCAAGTACTTGCACACCGCGAATAGGAGAAAGAAAAATTATTAACATGTGAGACGCAGATGAGACACTTATACTAGCTGCGAATGAAATCTAAATTCTTGCAATCACCAAACGACTAAGTAGTATAAGCAAAGAATTCGGACTTCAGATCAACACTGGAAAAATAAAATTAATGATCGTAAAAACACCAAGTGGCATATTTCGAAATAGTAGACAGATTTGTACACTTTGGCTCAGACATCAAGCGGAGGCTAGCAATGGCCCGAACCGCAACAGCTAAATTATTTAAAATATGGAAAGACCGAACAACAACAGGAAATTCTAAGCTCCGGTTGTCCAATGCCTTTATTTTCCTATTGCTTCATACGCAGCAGGAAGATAAGCTCTCGAAAAAATCGATATAAGTAAAATCTAAGTTTTCAAAATGTATCCTTAATCGAATTTTATCATGATTCAAATTAAAGCACCTGTTTAACCTTCCGATGACCAACCTTTTTTTGTTACACGAATGACCAACGGGGGTAAAAAATGACCCCAGGTCAAATATGACAATTAACAAAAAAATGAAGTTGTTTTAAGAAATAAAATAAGGTAATAATAATTTTAATGTTGGTATTGTGTCAATAAATAAATGATTAATATACTTTAGTAAAAAATATTTTTAATTAAAACTGAACAAAAATAGGAAACATCATTTTTATTATAATGACTAACCGTAGCAGACAGGAAGGCCACGATTCGTACATAACTGTCACCCCAGTCAATAGATTTTGATAACGCGCAGTGTAAAACTACTTGGAATTCCACATAATAGACGGTATTTTACTAAACATCAACTTCAGAATATATTTGTTATTCGTAAAATATAGGGAATTTTTTTTTATTTCAAAATATGAGGGTATCTAGAATGATATTAAAGTCAAATGAAAAAATAATGAGTAAAAAATTGAAAATGCTTTTGAATTTATAAAAAAAACATACGCTGGGGTCCAAATTTACCCCTTGTTCATCAGAAGGTTAACCAAAAATAATCCTAAGTCTAATAAGTCAGGAAATAAAATTCGAAATTATTTATCCTCTGAGCCTTTTAAGTTGGAGAAATAAAGCATAACAGAGTGGCGAAATACTCGACAAGGGAAATCTAAATTACATTTCACGTCCTGTCATTCACCGTGATAGTGATAATAATTTTAGCGAACTATTTCCTTTAATATCCACCAAAGGTGAATAAAGTATAAACTAAAAGAAAAGAAAAGATGGTTCAGATTTGATTACAGTACAGAGCCTCTACTATGTGATTATACGTATTTCGGAATAACCGTTTCCTCATCGGAGCACCTGGGTAGAGACACTGAACTGAGATCAAATCCTTTCATCCTTTCCGGGTAATTATAAAAATAATTACCACAGATGCTACTAGCACCATCTATGAATCAAAAGTCTAATAAGTCAGGAAATAAAATTCGAAATTATTTATCTTCTGAGCTTTTTAAGTTGGAGAAATAAAGCATAACAGAGTGGCGAAATACTCTTACTTACTTACTTAATCCAGAACTCGTCTACCTTTCGGTGTGAGTTGTTACGGAGTTAGGTTCTCCGTCGTTTTCTTCCACATTTCCTTCCATTTCGTTCTATCCATTTTTGTCGGCCGCTTCCCTCACTTCTTCTGTCCACGTCTTTCTTGGTCGTCCTCTCTTCTTTCTTCCCATATCTCTCGCTTCATATATCTGTCTTACTATTTTTTCTTCTCATCTTCTCAATACATGTCCGAGCCATCTAAGTTGTCCTTGTTCGATTGTTGTTGTAACTGGGTGTATTTTCAGATTTTGTCTAAAGGTTTGATTTCTAATTTTATCTTTCCTTGTTTTTCCCCCTATTGTTCTCAAAAATCTCATTTCTGTGCTTATTAGTCTATTATTTTGCCTTTTTGTTAATGCCCAAGATTCACAGGCATAGGTTAGAGTGGGTTTCACAATCTTTTTTACTATTTCGGTTTTTATATTCTTAGGTATTTCTTTCTTTTTTAAAAAGTTACTCTTAATACTATTGTACAGCTTACCAGTCTTTCCAATTCTTTCACTTATCTCATCTTCTAATTTTCCATTCCGGCTTATTATTACCCCCAAATACTTATAGCTGTCTACCTGTTCAAGTTGCTTGCCATCTACTTCTATTTTGTGTTTTCCGTTTTGTCTTCCAGTTATCACTGTTTTTGATTTTTCTTTGTTTATTTGCATGTTTCTGATTTTTAGCTCTTTATAAAATATGTTTATATTTTCTTGTAATTGTTTTTCTGACTCCCCAATAATCACCAGGTCGTCTGCGTAGCATAGTTCTGTCATTTGTATCATTCTAAACTTCCAATATCCTACATTATATTTTCTCCATTTGTGTTTGCAGTTTGTCAGGACACAACCCTGTTTTAATCCAATGTTGCTGTCGAATACTTTTAATTTTTCATTTCTTGTCCTTACATAGCAGGGGCGTCATTTGATAGAGGGCAGCGGGGGCATTTGCCCCCCCCCCTAACCCTGAAAATTACTGAAATTTACAAAAAATAGATCAATTTTGTATTATGTTTGCATATAAATGTATTGTATATATAATGCTTGCCCCCTATTAGAAATAGTAGATAATAAAAGGTACAAACAATACTAAACAAACTATTTATTTTATAACCGAACCGTATTATAATAATATACAAACAAAGAAATTAAGATGTGTCTTTTACAACGTATACTTCGAGACTACTGTAAAAATATCAAATACAAAACTACTAAAATCGCTTTCACATCCATATGTCTTGTAACACGATACTTTCATGTAATTAATCCTATGTAAGAGTTTTCGACCTAAAAGGTTCGGGGAATTAGCCCGCCCACTTAGACTGCATATGTCCATTTTAACACTAATAGGAATACCATAATTTATAGTTGAATATATTCTAACATCCCCTCGCAACTAAAATTATTTTTGAATTAGTCAAACAGACCCCCTTTACTACTTAAGTACTCTAACTTAACCCTATTCAGCGGCTTAGTCAACATATCAGCTATCATATCCTCGGTAGGACAATACCTAAAGTTAACAACCCCTTTTTCTATATAACTAATTCCGGCTCTAAACCCACAAATTCCTTTATAACATGTTTTAACCAAATTGCTTCCTGACATCCTTCAGCCAATGCTATGTACTCTGCTTCAGTTGATGATAGAGACACGAAATTCTGTTTTCTACATCCCCAATTTATAGGCGAACCCCGTAATAAAAATATATACCCGCTATTTGATGTTTTGTTCCCTTTGTCTTCTGCCCAGTCAGCGTCTGCATAGCCATCTAATGCGCTATCTGTTCCTTCTTGTCCTAAAATAAGCTTTTTATATTTTCCTTTATTTAAATATCTTAACGCCCTCTTTGCTTCGTTCCAATCTACTTCATTTGGATGTTTATTCTGTTGGCTTAGTACGGTGACGCTTGCCAATATATCCGGTCTAGTATTTACCGCAATATATACTAAACCACCAATCAATTGTTGATATATTTCACTGTTTTTCACCGGCTTTTCTCTGCTAGGCTTATAGTATCCAACATCCAGCGGTATATTGAACTCTTTTCCACCTTTCATCATAAACTTGCTCAACAAGTTGTCAATACAACTGGCCTGATTTAAACTACATATCCCTTTATCGCACATTTCAATCTTCATACCTACATAATCTTGTAATAATCCCAAACTCCTTATATAAAAATTACATTTTAGTTTCTTTTCAAATATATCAATTATTACCTGTGAATCCTTTGCTGCTATTAAAATGTCATCGACGTATATAAGTACGTAAACCCTTTCATGATTTATTACCTTGATATATAAATATATATCAATATTGCTTTTACAAAAATTCTCTTTAGATCAAAACTAACGTTAGAAAACTTCATCAAGCTTTTTGTTCCAAGTTCTGGCAGATTGTTTCAAACCATATAAACTTTTATTTAATTTGGAAAAACAACTTGTATCCTTTTCTTCAAATCCCTCAGGCTGTTTCATAAAAATTTCTTCTGACAGTTCTCCATTTAGAAAGGCTGTTTTTGCATCTATATGCCTTACTATGAGATTTTTTCTCCATGCCTCTGTCAATAAAATTCGAAGAGTAGCTTGCCGCGCAACCGGAGCGAACACTTCATCGTAGTCTACGCCGAATTTTTGGCTAAAACCCCTTGCTACCAGCCGTGCTTTGTACTTCTAAGAGCTTTGATCTTCGCCTGTTTTTAACTTGAATACCCATTTACATGAGACTATATTCTTTCCCTTTGGTGCTTGTATTAAATCCCAAGTTTTATTTTTCCTTAACGACGTGATTTCCTCTTCCATAGCTTGCTTCCATTTTTCACTATCACTTCTTTTAAGCGCTTCTTTAAAGTTTCTAGGTTCTACTTCTTCGAGTTCTGTCAACTTTGCTATGTAGCGCTCAGGTGGAATACCTTTATTTATTCTGCTAGATCTACGATCACCTGAATTCTCTATATCGAGATCTGTATCTAATTGATAGTTAGAATCACCGTCATCGTCATGGGATTCTTCCCAACTTAAGCTCTCATACGTGTTAGATGTGTCCGTAGAATTTTCTGTTTCCTCCGTGTTTTCAAAATTTGCAACCTCTCTGTCTTCTACGTCGTTTGGCTCTATTTTTTCCCGTTCCATCATGGACCCAATGGATATTTCCTCACTTTTTGCCTCCTTTTTCTCGACGCATATATTTCTCTTGGAAAACACCACACTACGGCTAATTGTAATACGTTCTGTATCTACATTTAACAATCTATACGCTTTTGATTCATCAGAGTAACCTACAAATATCAGTGACTCACCTTTTGGATCAAATTTATCCTTCATTTTTTCTTTGGGAATGTGGCTATAAACCGTAGACCCAAATATTTGCAAATTCGACACATTCGGTGTTACTTTATGCCACAATTCATAGGGCGTTTTTTCTTTCGACTTAGTAGGTAATCGATTTTGCAAATAATTGGCTGTCACTATCGCTTCCCCCCAAAATTTCTTTGCTAAACCCGCATCGATTAACATGCACCTAGCCATTTCAACTAGAGATCGATTCTTTCTCTCTGCAACCCCGTTTTGTTCTGGAGAGTACCCCGCTGTATATTGAATTTTTATACCTTTACCCTTTAAAAATTCCCTTAAATTATTATTTACGTACTCGCCACCCCTATCCGACCTAATTACTTTTGGAACCCTACCTAACTGATTACTCGCAAATTCTATAAACTCTTTTATACATTTTACCGCTTCATTTTTATGATTTAATAAATATATAGTTGTATATCTAGAAAAATCATCAATTAAAGTCAAAATATAACGTTTACCCCCTGGAGTAACAGTCTTCATGGGCCCGCAAATATCCGAATGTAATAAGTCAAGAATATTAAATGTATTGCTATGAGAAAATTTTGGAAAACTCTTACGTAAAATTTTAACTTTCATACAGCATTCACAAGTTTCCCTAATCCTACAGTCTGTCATATCAATCCCGACTGCCATTTTCTTTTCCATTAAGTGTTTGACTGCATCCATGTCCCTGTGTCCAAACCGTCTATGCCATGCATGTTGACAGTTGCTGGAGTGCTCCACAGCACTCAATCCATGGTCCACAGTTGAAAGTTTGTATAAGTCCGGTGAAGGCACCGCACTCGCGACGACTTTTCCGTGTAAAGCGATTTTACACTCGTTTTTATCGAATTGCACATTATGTCCCGCACTTGTTAGCTTTTTCACCGAAAGCAGATTTGAGTCTAATCCCGGCACATACAACACTTCGTCGATTTTTAAATTTTCCACTCCCGATCCAGTCACGCACTCAATAAGTCCTGTTCCTATACCATGAACCTCGGAGTATTGCCCTTTCTCCGCCAAACTTACAACGCCTTTTCTGCTACCGTCAAATTGGGTATAGAATCCTTTGTAATTAACCATGTGGCTCGAAGCTCCTGAGTCCACACACCACGAAGCAGAATCCCTTTTTCCGTCCCTTGAGCTATAATTGACCATAAAACATGCATCATCAGTACCTTCAGTGACTTTATTGGCCTTTTCCTTCTTAAACGCTTTGTACTTAAAGCAATCTCGTTTAAAATGGCCCTTCCGGTTACAAAAATAACACTGCCTTACTTCTGCCCTTGCAGTACCATTATTTTTGTTACCCTCGTATACTGACTTCATCACCGACTCCTCCTGATTTCTTCCCAAAGCTCCCTGACGTCTCCTGTACTCATCTATTAATTTACTCGTAACAAATTCTAGAGTAAATTCACTCGATGGCCTACTTTCCAGCGCTGTAATCAAAAAACTGTATGAGTCTGGAAGACTTCCCAGCAAAATTCCTGCTGAGAACCTGTCCTTAATTTCTTCCCCTAAGGCGGCCAGTTTATTCAACGATTCTAGGAATAAACTAATGTGTGCTTCCATATCACCATTCTCCTCTAGCGATAGCCTACAGATTTGCTTTAACAAAAACACCATACTAGACAAACTTGATTTCTGATGATACTCCCTTAGCGCTATCCACGCATCGCGCGCGAATTCCCTGTTCCGGATATGCACTAATTGATTAACGTCAACAAGTAAGGCTATAGTTGACAAAGCCTTATCATTTTGTTTTTTCCAAGAACTGCTTCGATCTGCTTCTAATGGTAACTCACTCGAAACTATTTCCCATAGATCAGCATTGATGAGTAACATTTTCACTAAATAACTCCAAGATTGATAGTTCTTGCCGTTCAACTTTTCGACGTTATATTTCGCACTCTCCGCCATTATGTATTCGGTTAACACGAAAATTTCGCGACTGTACACTTTTAATTATTATCTTAATACAGGTGAGCTAACAACGTAACTGAGCCCAGAACCTATTAGAAATAGTAGATAATAAAAGGTACAAACAATACTAAACAAACTATTTATTTTATAACCGAACCGTATTATAATAATATACAAACAAAAAATTAAGATGTGTCTTCTACAACGTATACTTCGAGACTACTGTAAAAATATCAAATACAAAACTACTAAAATCGCTTTCACATCCATATGTCTTGTAACACGATACTTTCATGTAATTAATCCTATGTAAGAGTTTTCGACCTAAAAGGTTCGGGGAATTAGCCCGCCCACTTAGACTGCATATGTCCATTTTAACACTAATAGGAATACCATAATTTATAGTTGAATATATTCTAACACCCCCCCCCCCCTATCAAAATTTCAATTGACGCTGCTGTTACATAGCTTTTCGTTTTTTCATATAAACTCTGGATGCATCCTATTAGAACTTGTTCAATTTTTCTCTTCTCTAGTATTTTCCAAATATCTTCTCTTTTAATTCTGTCGAAAGCTTTTTCCATATCTATGAAACATGCATGTATTTCTTTTTCTGTTTTAAGAGCTTTTTCTATTATTTGTCTGATTATGAAAATCTGATCATTCGTCCCTCTTTCTTTCCTGAAACCACTCTGGCTCTCCTCAAAGGTGTTCTCTAGTTTTTCTCTTAGCCTGTTTTCTAGTATACTAGCATAAAGTTTTCCTACTCTGTTTCCTAGTGTTATTCCTCTATAGTTTGAGCATTCTTTGCTATCTCCTTTTTTGTACAATGGTGTTATAATGCCTATCTGCCAGTCTAGTGGTACTTTCTTTTCTTTCTTAGCTTGGTTCATGATGTTTAATAATTCTTGTTGTCTTTCTTCAGTACAGTACTTACAGTACAGAGACTCTACTATGTGCTTACACGTATTTCGGAATAACCGTTTCCTGATCGGAGCACCTGGGTAGAGACACTGAACTGAAATCAAATCCTTTCATCCTTTCCGGGTAATTATCAAAATAATTAACAAAGATGCTACTAGCACCATCTATGAATCAAAAGTCTAAAAAGCTAGGAGATAAAATTCGAAATTATTTATCTTCTGAGCTTTTTAAGTTGGAGAAATAAAGCATAACAGAGTGGCGAAATTCTCGACAAGCTTTATTTCTCCAACTTAAAAAGCTCAGAGGATAAATAATTTCGAAATTTATCTCCTGACTTTTTAGACTTTTGATTCATAGATGGTGCTAGTAGCATCCTTGTTAATTATTTTGATAATTACCCGGAAAGGATGAAAGGATTTGATCTCAGTTCAGTGCCTCTACCCAGGTGCTCCGATGAGGAAACGGTTATTCCGAAATACGTATAATCACATAGTAGAGGCTCTGTACTGTAATCAAATATGAAGCATCTTTTATTTTCTTTTAGTTTATACTTTATTCACCTTTGGTGGATATTAAAGGAAATAGTTCGCTAAAATTATTATCACGGAGAATGGCAGGACGTGAAATGCAATTTACATTTTCCTTGTCGAGTATTTCGCCAGTCTGTTATGATGCTTTATTTCTCCAACTTAAAAAGCACAGAGGATAAATAATTTCGAATTTTATTTCCTGACTTATTAAAAATTGATTCATAGATGGTGCTAGTAGCATCTTTGGTAATTATTTTGATAATTACCCGGAAAGGATGAAAGGATTTGATTTCAGTTCAGTGCCTCTACCTAGATGCTCCGATGAGGAAATGGTTATTCCGAAATACGTATAAGCACATAGTAGAGGCTCTGTACGGTAATCAAATCTGAACCATCTTTTCTTTTCTTTTATTTTAAAAATAATCCTATTCAACGGACGTCTCAATTTTAAGAAAGCCAACTGGCAGACATTTTCAGAAAAACTAGGTAAGTACCTAACATCCATGGACCCAAGCCCTAAAAACTACAATGTAATTGTGAAGGCAATCAAACGGGCGTCAAAGGAAGGCCATCCCGAGGGGATGTAGAACAAACTATATTCATGGAGAAATTGAGAACAATAATTGCAAACTATATAAAACTAGACGTCAGCCATGGATTTCAGACACTTGAAAACACGTACATGACATACAGTGGCAGAAAAGCCTTTAAATTGCAGTGCAATCAATCCACGTCAATGTAACTCCAAATCAGATAACTACACAACTAACGGAAAGCCACATAACGGAAAAAAACACTCCAAGCAGTTGATAAGAACCGTAAGTACCGGTAACCTGACGTAAACTCTGAGATAGAGTTCTATGAGACTTAATGGAATGAAATGAGGTAGTCATCAAACAATAGTTTGTTAAATTATTGAAATATTAAAGCTTTATTACGAGTATTTTGCTTAATTTTTCCATGGACTTAAATTTATTTGAATGCATTTTATTTATAAAAGGTTATCCTGTTGTATTTTAGATTTATTTATAGTCTTTTTAACTTAAACTGATTAACTGATTGTAAGTAATGTAGTTCGTACACGAAATAAATAAATATTTTCTCGCTTTACGTGTAAAACTAGTATAATATGTATGTACCGGGTGTCCCAATAAGAATGGCTCTCGGCCATATCCAGGGCCGCATTTAGGTCAATTGACGCCCTAGGAAATTCTCTAGTAGCCGCCCTTCAACCATTTACCATTTTTGCAAAAAAAAATTGCAGAAATTTGCAAAAGCACTAAAAATGGATATAAACTACGATGTGTATATACCTATAACAGAAAAAATTTTCATTCCAGTTCGATCACATCAGACTTCTTTTCAAAAAAGACTTTTCAAAAAAAAAAAAATTTTTCTTGACCAAATCGACAAATTGCACGTTCTTGCGTCATACTTGATGAGAAATTATTTTTAATTCTTGACATTGAAAATGATCTTTCAGCTGACACGTTGGCACCTGGGATCTACAAGTAAATGTGCAAAGCAATATCAAAATTAGGGAATAGCTATTTGTATAACAAGGGAGGAAAGTGCCACTTTTCCTCCCGAGAATGAAATTTACTGCCCGACGTGTAGCGGAGGGCAGTAAACATTCAAGGAAGGAAAAAGCACTTTACTCCCATGTTATACATATGGTATTTCCACCTTCCTCAAATTAATAACAAGTTATTTTTCATTTTTACTTAATTTATTTATGTAACTAACCAACATAATTTATTAAAACTAAAACTAACAAGTAGGTACAATATAACTGTCAACTGTCAAATATGTCAAATTATTAATGAAAACATTGTTAAATCAAAAAACCAATTTGCTGTTTTTTACCATTCTGCAAAATACAGGGTGTTTTATAAATAAACGTTAACATGTATAGATACTTGCGTAATAGAAAATAGATATTGTACAGGGCGTCAATAAGTTATATTTCATGAATGAAATATCATGATGTCACTTTTCCTCCCTAGGGAGGAAAAATATTTTCCTCCCTAGGGAGGAAAAGTACAACTTTGCTCCCTACAATCAGGTCCGGAAAAATATACTTTCGGTAGAGGTAGGTGAAAAAATATCTTTCAATCCACTTAGTGCAGTCACTGAAGGTTTTCACCTCCGATATCGTTGAACCTCCATCAATTTTCATGAAAATTGGTAAGTAGTTAGAGTATACTTCAAGGAACAAAGGTGACATGATGCCAACTTGCGCTTTTACCGTTGGTGGTGAATGCCACCCCTTCTCGAGGATGAAAGTTATTTTTTTTTAATAATTCCATAAATCGATAGAGAGACAAATTCTAAGCAAACTTGGTTATATAAAGTTATTAACATAAATCAATACTTTTTGAGTTACTAAAGATCAAATATTTTACTTTTCGTAAAAAATGCATATTTTAAAACTGTTTTTCACATAGAATTCAATAGCTATAAGCTTTTACAAAAAAGTTGTTATTATCAAAATTGAAGATAATAAAAAGCTGAATACACTCCTTGCTTAAAGAACTAAACTAATGTTAATTCAAAGTGAGTTATGGTTAATTGAATGTATATTTTTTTCGACTTAAATAACGGGAAAAAAATTTGCATTTTATGAAATATACCTACTAAACACTTAAAGTACTTCGGAGCACCTATCAAATGAGCTCAAGTAGAAGTCAATATCATCACATTTAAGCAAGTTATGATGAAAATAAGAGAACCCTTTAGAACTTTTTAGGAAAAAATGAAAAATAAAACATACGCCATTTCCACAAAAATTAAAATTTATAGTAATCCTTAGAAGAATTTCTTTATAATAGCATAAAAAATGATTTCAACAATTTTGACTGGTTTAGAATGCATATTAAAAAAAAGATATTAAAAAATCAAAACTTTTAAAATTATCGTAATTTTTATTTTCTTTTGATAATAACTCCAAAAATACTCAATATACGTAAAAAGTGATATATTATAACCAAATTTTAGTTTTCTCTGTATCAAATATTTTAACTTTATATAACTATACAAAACCATAGGGTATAAAATTATAGGGTAAAAAATAACCGAGTTTAATAGTCAATAAAATTAACTTTCAAATGGTGTTAAGGCAAATCTGATATCGTAAAAATTAACTGAGTCATTAAAAAAAATAATTTTTTTGAAAAATTTTTAAAAGATAAATTTTGAAAAATATTTGGTGCATAAATTTTAATGCTATCAACTTTTTCAGGGTCTCATTTGATAGATATTTCTAAGTACTTTGACAAATTAGTGTTTAATATGGTTATGTTATAAAATGCATCATTTTCCTGCTGTTTAAGCTTGAATACGTAGATTTGGGTACTCGCCAAAAAAAAATATACATTCAATTACCTACAACTCACGTTTAGTTAATATTAAATGGTCTTTTCAGTAAGGAGTTTATTTCATTTTTTATTAGATTCAATTTTGGTAGTAATAGCCTTTTTGTAAAATCTTATAGTTTTTGAGTTATTTATGAAAAATCGGTTAAAAACGTGCATTTTTCTCACAAAAAATTAAAATATGTGATCTTTAATAACTCAAAAAGTTTAGATTTATTTTAATAACTTTATGTAACAAATTTTGCTTAGAATTTGCTCCTCTATGGAATTCTGGGAATAATTTTAATAAAATAATTTTCACTCCCGAGAAGGGGTGGCATACACCCCCAGGGTAAAAGCGCAAGTTGACACCGTGTCACCTTTGTTCCTTAAGATATTCTCTAACCACTCACCAATTTTCATGCAAATCGATGAAAGTTCAACTAAATCGGAGGTAATAGCTCATATCTACTTTCAGTGACTGCATTAACTCTCTTTAAATATTAGGATATGTCAACTGGTGATTTTATTGTGGTATCCAAATGCATTCCGAATGCATGCAGCTTCTTAATTAATTTCTTCATTGCTTAATTTTGGCAAATCTGTTCATAACACGAAAACGTTGATAAATAAGTCGATAAGATTCCAGACGTCTATTCAGGTCTCTTATCAGTGTGTCGATTATAATATAGAATGTGTGGATTTTCATCTCATCACTAGCTGAAAAGTTTAGTTTATCATCGGTCCCCTCGTCAAATCGAATTTTTCTTTTTCTCTTTCTTATTTCTTTATATATGTTATTTGGGCATAATTTTTTGGCTTTCTTGCGGTAAAGTAATTTGAAAGAGCTTTATACTCTTTAATGACAGAACCCCGATCCATAATTTTTATATACAAATTTTTTTTACAGTATTTGTGCCGCCCTCTCATAATGTGCCGCCCTAGGCAACTGCCTATATTGCTTAATGGATAAAGCTGCCCTATATCTCAGGAACCGTTTATAGTACAGCTTTGGGAAAAAAATATTTATAACAAAAGTTTCCTCGGGAAAAGCCTGGAAATTATGTTCATACTTGTAGGTCCACTGCTAGAGGGCGTAATTGAATATCAAAAATTAGAAAATCAAAATTTTACCAAATTTACCTAATGAAAGGGCACTGGAAATACAATCATCGTATTCTTCATAAAATTCTGCGCATCTTTGATTTCACAAGTTTAAGTCTACCTTTGCAAATAAGAGGTGAGGGTGAGTGGGAACCTTCATATGAAAAAATGGCTGTACGTCTGGTTCTAATCGGAAATGAAATCCGGAAATGAAATCTCGCATTACTCACCTGTACAAATAATTTTTCTACCATTACTTCTATTCACTAAATAGTAGTATAAAGAACCAATACCAGCACTGCAAATTACCACTGCAATAACTAATCTAAAAAATAAAATACACATTAGTTTCTCTTGAAATTTTAGATAGTTATACTTATTTTTGCATATGTCGCTTTTATACTTGAACCTTCGAAGAAGAGGGATTTACTGTACATATAATATATAGGGATAATCTGCGAATAATCGTAGGTCTTCTAACAGGACAATGTCGCGTTAAAGAACACATAAACAAAATCTGACTAGCACTCGAACCCTACGACTTCGTAGAAGTGTTACGAAGGCTAAAATGGCTTTGTTAGAAGACTGGGATGAAAGAGAAACTTTGACCTACAGATAAGCCACAATAAACGTCTTAGGACCAGCGGAAGGGTGATTAGACGCAAACTCATATTGAACCTAACCTAACGTCTAAAGAAATATGTAACTACATATCGCTAACTGAATTATATAGTGGCACATTTTCAGAAAATGGGGTTTTGTAATAACCACTACTTAAAAATCACGAAATTTCACTTTATAATTGAACGAAACCGGCATAACGGTAGCTTGCATAGAATCCTCTACATAGAGTTGTACCACGTGCATATTTCCCTCCATTTAGCTCGAGCGGCAGCAGGCAATATACCGTCACATATTTAATATGCCGTTGACATTAGGTGTGTTTGTGTTGAGTTTACGTGGAATACCGGCACATTTTAATAAAACTAATGTTATCCCACTTCATAATTTGTATAACTATAAAGTTAGTTTTCAATCCTAATAGCAAAATTATTAATATTGAAAATATTAAAAATATTACTAAAAGATTTTTAAATTGAAAACTTATTGGTACATTTTCCTGGTAACACCTCCAAGGCTTCTACAATTTGCAAGCAAAATGGATGCTGTAGTGAAGACAAAGGGAAGGAATTCTACACTATGCAATTCACATCCCCCGTCTGCAGCTCGGTAAAGTTCCAACGGAAAATGCACCTGGTTACTCTACGGAGTAATACGACTATAAAATAAAAATGTATACCATTTTTGTTGCAATGCGAAGTTGCAATGCGAAGGCAAAACAATCTTACTTTTCAATTAGAATACGGAGCGCAGTCCAGTCCTCTGAATCGCGATTTTCGGCTCTTATTGGAGCCTCATCGGAAAGAACGTAGGCACCCTAATTGACTAGCGTCGAGAGTTCCTCCCACCCATTGCAACCGAAGTGAAGGTATTAGGTGACTAGCGTCATCTGGCAATTGAAAGATGAAGTTAGTTTTCAATCCTAATAACAAAATTAATAATATTGAAAATATTAAAAATATTACTAAAAGATTTTTAAATTGAAAACTTATTGGTCTGGACTGCGCTCCGTATTCTAATTGAAAAGTAAGATTGTTTTGCCTTCGCATTGCAACTGAATAAAAATGGTATACATTTTTATTTTATAGTCGTATTACTCCGTACAGTAACCAGGTGCATTTTCCGTTGGAACTTTACCGAGCTGCAGACGAGGGATGTGAATTGCATAGTGTATAATTCCTTCCCTTTGTCTTCACTGCAGCATCCATTTGGGTTGCAAATTGTAGAAGCCTTGGAGGTGTCACCAGGGGAAATGTACCAAACAGGGTATTCTTTACAAAAATGAATGTAAACACTAGGTATATTATGAAATTTTTGCCCTCCACCGGCCATATTATATCACGTGATTTTAAACGGTCTATTGAAAATGGGCCAAATCCCATCTTAAGCTTTAAGAAAAGCCGTCAATTCCATATGTCAAACATCCATATTGGTCCAAGTGTTTGGGTTTACGGCTCTCCCCATTTGGGGTCTGTTTTTCAGGCTCCACCGGAAAACTCATGAAAATTTAGAAGATTTAAATCCGACCTCTGCAGCTTCTTATAGTATTGCTAAATACCTTTTTAACCTGTCTAATTTTGAAAATCGGTTTTACCATTTAAGAGTCACCGAGCTCAGAAATTTGACCCAATTTAATCTTAGGTTAACCTAAAAAAGGAAGGTATGAGTGGGCGTTTGTGTATGTGTTTGGAAAAGTTACATCGTTCTGAATTTTTTCTGTGTTTCTGGAAGAAAGATTTTAACTTTACACCAAAAACATCCAAATAAAAAAAATTGGAAAAATCCTTTGTAAAAGGTATAAAATTTTTATTAAAATCCCTTTAAAGGGCTACATCAGAACAAAACGTTTTCGATTTTTATAAAAAATCATCATCAGTGTTAGATAAACTAGATCCTAGCTGAGCCACCAAAGAAAAATATTCGGGTAAAAACCCTTTAAATATAACATAGATGCGTTAAAAGTGCATACTTTAATAAAATGCCTTATGATGGTCACATGGCAACTAGGATATTGCCCTAAGGTAATGTAATGAATTTCCCAACACGTGGGATCCAAATTGAGTTGTTTACATTCCAATGACTTAATGGCAACTGCAACTTAGTTGCCAAAGGCAACTAGGATCCAAATTGAGTTGTTTACATTCCAATGACTTAATGGCCACTGCAACTTAGTTGCCAAAGGCAACTAGGATCCAAACTGAGTTGTTTACATTCCAATGACTTAATGGCAACTGCAACTTAGTTGCCATTAAGTCATTGGAATGTAAACAACGCAATTTGGATCCCACGTGTTGGGAAATTCATTACATTACCTTAGGGCATTATCCTAGTTGCCATGTGACCATCATAAGGTATTTTATTAACCCGGCACCTGCCACGTGGCTTTGCAAGGCGTCAACTGCCACGTGGGGTGCCCACAGCACCCCATAAAAGTTTTCTGTGATCTACTTGTTTAAAAAACAAAATAATGTGTTGAGTAACACAAGAATATAAAAAAACATGTTTTATTCACTTATTAGCCACTAATATGTTATAAAATTTAAAAAATAAAATGAAAAAGTGTTATAAGCAAATTAGCAAGTACCAAGCCGTAATAAATGAAGTTGAAGTAAAATATCTAAAAAAAAATTAGGATTAAGTAAGTATAGAGTCTATGTTAATAATTTAAATCAGTTATTTCAATAAATAATGTAAATTTGACCTGTTTATCAAAAATACAAAAAAAAATTAAAACTTAAAGTGCCAGATGATGGCACCCCAATTCGACTTTAGAGCTACAAGTTCAGAATGACATTAAATAACCACTTTAAACGCTAACACATCTATGCTATATAATATTATGGAAAGCTACTATGACGCACAGCACGGTTACCAAACTTGAAATACCATATATTTGATAAAAATTTGTTATGGGGTGCTAGTAGCACCCCACGTGGCAGGTGCCGGGTTAAAGTATGCACTTTTAACGCATCTATGTTATATTTAAAGGGTTTTTACCCGAATATTTTTCTTTGGGGGCTCAGCTAGCATCTAGTTTATCTAACACTGATGATGATTTTTTATAAAAATCGAAAACGTTTTGTTGTGATGTAGCTGTTTAAAGGGACTTTAATAAAATTTTTATACCTTTTACAAAGGATTTTCACAATTTTGTGATTGATGGTATACAGCCAACTACAGGAAAAACATTTTCTTTTCCTTGTGGATTTTATCCAAATAAAAATTCACCGTAATTAAATTCTGCATAGAGACGTGATTTTTCCGAACTACTTCGACGAAAATTTTCCCCAAAAGTGTGGGTTTTTACAACAAGATCTTTAATATTCAACTAAAATTTTAGATAAGTATCGATAATTAAATAACTCGGTAATATAAAAGCTCTTTTCGTATAGATTATAATTCCAGAAGCCGACGGAAAATAAATGAACGGTTTAGCAACAATTGAATTGTTAATTAAAAATTTACGGTAGCTATAGTAACCACAATAATTATGATAGAATAACTATGATTTTTGTACAAAAAGATACTGTACCTATCTAATATACTTTACAGAATTGAAATTGGACTATTTAAGCTGCCTCAGGAATATTTTAAAATTATAAACAATTTTTCGGCTTATAAACAAAAATAGAATATCTCGGGAAATATTAAATTAAATTAAATCTTGAAAACGATTTTGGAAAAAAAGCGGCAGGACGCTTCTTTTACAAGAAAAAAAGTTTAATTGTGATGAGTGGTTCCTGAGATAGAACCGGTCAAAATTGACCGGCATTTACGGCAAAGATAAATATAAACAATAGGATCATAATTTTCAAACAATCACCTTTTTATCTTGATCCTCTTTCTCCACACCATTTTTCATATCTTTAAATTACTCATAACATATATTATTATTATAATAAAAACTATCGATATTACGAGTGAGAATTGCCAAAAATAGCAAAATTCCAATCAAAAAAAATTGGGTTGAAGAAAATGTAATCTCAAAGTTCAAAATCGGTATACGTTAAAAAAAGCATTTTCTCGGCTTCCCATGGAGCAATTTTCTTCATTCTTTTTTTGTTCCCAAATAACTCAAGTAGAGCCATCTAACTAACGCATTATTAAATTTCAAAGTTGCTTTTGTTTTGTTATAATAAATTAATTTATTTATTATAACAAAAAATTTTTATTTGTTTAAATAAAGATTGTATAAATAATTATACAGCTTTCAAATAAGAATATCTGTGTTTTTAACGTTACAAGGTACACTTGAATTAAGATTATCTGAGAAAGTCTACAACTGGAAAAAATATGTAGTTTTCTTTTCTAATAAAAAAATTAATCTATTGTAACAAAACAAAAGCAGGTTTAACATTTAATAATGCGTTAGCTAGATGGCTCTACTCGAGTTACTTGGGAACAAAAAATGAATGAACAAAATTGCTCCATGAGAAGCCGAGAAAATGCATTTATTTTTCGTATACCGATTTTAAACTTTAAGATTACATTTTTTCCAACCTAATTTTTCATTGGAATTTTGGTATTTTTGGCAATTTTCACTCGTAATGTCGATAGTTTTTGTTATAATAATATATGTTATGAGTGTTTTAAAGATATGAAAATTGGTGTGGAGAAAGAGGACAAAAATGAAAAGGTGATGGAAATGCCGGTCAAATTTTACCGGTTCGATCTCAGGAACCACTCATCACAATTAAACTTTTTTTCTTTTAAAAGAAGCGTCCTGCCGCTTTTTTCCAATACTGCTTTCATGGTTTAATTTAACTTAATATTTCCTGAGATATCCTATTTGTTTATAAGCCGAAAAATTGTTTATAATTTTAAAATATTCCTGACACCGCTTAAACAGTCCAATTTCAATTATGTAAAGTACATTAGATAGATACAATGTCTTTTTGCACAAAAATCATAGTTGTTCTTATGTATCATAATTATTGTAGATATTATGGCGACCGTAAATTTTTGATGAACAATTCAATTGTTGCTAAACTGTTCATTCAATTTCCATCGGCTTCTGGAATTATAATCTATACGAAAAGAGCTTTTATATTACCAAGTTATTGAATTATTGATAAACAATTACTTATCTCAAAATTTTAGCTGAAAATTAAAGATTTTGTTTAAAAACCCCGCATTTTCCGGGGAAAATTTTCATCGAAGTAGATCGGGAAAAACACGTCTCTATGCAGAATTTAATTACGGTGAATTTTATTTGGGTCTTTTTGGTGTGAAGTTAAAAGCTTTGGAGTTATAGAGCAAAAATTGAAGAAAACACGCTGTTCGGGAGCCATTTTGTTTATAAAAAAGTAGCACACTATCTGCGGACTTTGCATACCTTTATTATTAATATAAACAATCATAAGACTCGATTCCAGCAATCAAATTGCTGGTAAATAACTTTTCCTTATATTTTGCTAATTAGCCCAGAGCATTACGAATTGCGCCAAAAACTTAGAGTTTGTACGAGGACTACTGATGCGTCTAAAAGTGTATAAGTCTGAAAAAATTCGAATGTTTAAGTTAGAGGCTTCATAAGTGTGATCAAATCCATTTTCTATGGAAAAACGGTTTTTGAAGTTCATTAAAACCTGCTCATCATGAGACACTACAGGTCAATAACATTTAAATGAGTGTTTAATGATCAAAATCGGTTAAATTGTTTAGAAGTTATCGAACTCTAAAATTTACTCAACAAAATTTTCATATTCAAATTTGATTCACGTTCAAGTCATACTAAAGCAAATTATTCAACAGGGAGACGTTGAGACAGGCTCAACCATTATCACTGAAATTTTCTAGTGGTTACGACGCTAAACTTGTGATCGGGTAATCCGAGTTCAATTTTCAGCTGCTATCCCAATATTTTTTTAATCTATTCCGAATAGAAAAAAATCAACTATACATTCGATGGACAAAAAAAATTAGATTAAAAAAATATTAGGATAGCTAGCCCGATCACTAGGGATGGGAAAAGTCTACCGGTTATAATCTAAAACCAGTTTTTTACTCCACAATAATCGGGTTTTACGGTTGTTTTGTGTCCCGGTTATTACCGGTTTTTCCTTTTTAAAGTTATAACCGGTGAAAAACCGGATAAGATACCTCTGGAAAATGTAATGAACTTAGAGAAAACATGTGGAAGTTTTTTTTATATAAGCATCTATAAGTTAGGGAGCTAGTACATATAATATTATTCTTGAAACCTATTACTAGCTGGACGATAACTTAGACTAGTAGGTATAAATTGAATGTCTTTTCCCCAGTGTGCCAAAATTGTAGATTACAGTAAATTTAGAGCAGAAAGCTCATGATAATTATCAAGGAAAAACTAACAGATTAAATTTACGTCAACCAAACCTCAGAAAGAGTTTTTTTTTTGTAACTATTTATTAACAATCCTAATTACATATTCTATGAGTTAAGTTGATAACAAGTACAAAATATGGACTACAGCTACGTCGGAACGACAACGAAAGAATGAACCATCAACCAAGATATAAAAGTGCTCATCGAAACATCTAGATCCACCTTTAACTGAATGAGGGTCTCCAGGCACGCCGTAAGCAGGCGTGCAAGGGGTGCACCGCACAAAGGCGGCAGGTCCAGGGGGCGGCAAATCAAAACCCAAACAAACAGAACAAGTAAGGACGGAGAGCAATTACTATTTTTCTTTTATACGAAATATAGAGTCAGCGGAATCATCAACTGGAAATGTATAATAGCTTATTTTTGATAAAAGTCTGTCAATGTATCTGATTTAAAATAGCTCTTAACTTATCCACTCGCACTTAATTGTTCGATCAAACTGAGGCATCTTACTGAGGTAAGTGTGTTATGAAATCATTAATGTAGTTTTAAAAATTTTTATTACAAAATCTAATATCTTGCAATCCTCAGTTATATTAACCGCAATTAAATGAATACTTTGTTAATGTGAGTAAAAATTTAACATCAACTATTGTGTCACAACAAGATCCCATTTCCTATCTCCCTAATTCATGAAAGGTTTTGAATTCATTCTTTATAAGACCGGTTGATAAATCTGAACTGATCCAAACAATCAATATAGTCCAGAAAGCCACTGCGCATCCGCTAGGAAAAATATTCTAATTCGGATTTTTTGCACAATCTTACTCAAAAAGGAGTCCTTTTAACAAATTTGCATGTTGCCAGGACCAAAAGGTGGTCAAAAATTTTTTAAACGTTTTTTTTTGTTTTTTTCCTAAAATTATTTTTTTTTGCATGGAAAAAGTTTTTTTAGGTTTTTTGGATCACTCCAAACAGAAAAGGTCTTTAGTGACTTTTTTCTAAAAATGATAGTTTCTGACATATAAGCGATTAAAAATTGAAAAATTGCGAAATCAGCCATTTTTAACCATCAAAAACTATGTGAAACACTGAAAATTTGAATGTTACCAAGGTAGGTAGATATTCTCTAAACATCGATTGATGAAATCCCGAAGAGTTTTTTGCAATACAGTATTCAAAACTCCTATTAATTGCTTATCAAGCGTGCTCGACACTATTTTCCACCGACAGTATGGTGCAAATGAAAGGAATAAATTCGTTATTTCGTAAACCGGCGACTTTAAGGAAAAATCCCGAAACAGGTCGATTTTTTTTTTAAGTTATGATATTGTGGCATATATGGTATACTAGTGACGTCATCCGTCTGGGCGTCATGACGTAATCGATGATTTTTTAAATGAGAATAGGGATCGTGTGGTAGCTCATTTGAAAGGTTCTTCAATTCTCTATTCAGTAATGTAAACATTTACATAATTATTTATACAGGGTGTCCTTCTACTTCTTTTTTTGTCAAATAATTTAATTTAATAATTTTTTTTTGGAGACCTTGTATAAATAATTATGTAAATGTTTATATTACTGAATAGAGAATCGAAGAATCTTTCAAATGAGCTAGCACACGACCCCTATTCTCATTTAAAAAAATCATCGATTACGTCATCACGTCCAGATAGATGACGTCACTAGTATATCATATATGCCATAATATCATAATTTAAAAATAAAAATCGACCTGTTTCGGGATTTTTCCTTAAAGTCGCCGGTTTACGAAATAACGAATTTATTCCTTTCTTTTGCACCATACTGTCGGTGGAAAATAGTGTCGCGCACGCTTGATTAGCAATTAAAAAACAAAGAAGTTTTGAATATTGTATTGCAAAAAACTCTTAGGGATTTCATCAATCGATGTTTAAAGAATATCTACCTACCTTGGCAACATTCAGATTTTCAGTTTTTCACATAGTTTTTGAGGACTAAAAATGGCCGATTTCGCAATTTTTCAATTTTTATTCGCTTATATGTCAAAAACTATCATTTTTAGAGAAAAGTCACTAAAGACCTTTTCTGTTTGGAATGATCCAAAAAACCTAAAAAAAACTTTTTTCCATGCAAAACAAATAATTTTGAGAAAAAAACAAAACAAAAACGTTTAAAAAATTTTTGACCACCTTTTGGTCCTGGCAACATGCAAATTTGTTAAAAGGAGTCCTGTTTGAGTAAGGTTGTGCAAAAAATACGAATTAGAATATTTTTCCTAGCGGATGCGCAGTGGCTTTCTGGACGTATCAAAAGCAAATCTTGCTGTAGTACCGATGGACTATCCATAAAAATTTTCTCAAATCTCCCAGACAATGTGTTCGGAATTCTTATCTCTCTAATTAATGATTCTTTTGAGAAAGGTAAATTTCCAGAGTGCCTAAAGACGGCCATCGTTTCCTCTTCATAAGGGTGGTGAAAAATCTAATGCCTGCAATTGTAGACCTATTGCATTACTACCGGTACTCTCCAAAATTATTGAGAGTCTCATAAAAGCCCGACTTATGTCCTTTCTCATTGATAACAAGATTTTATCACAAAATCAGTTCGGCCTCTTAAATAAGAAATGTACCACCGATGCCATGTTTTCTGTACTACAAGAGGTTTATCAAGCAATAAACAATAATCTGCACCCTGCCACTGTTTTTTGTGATTATGCTAAAGCTTTTGATTGTGTAAATCACGTCATTTTGATAAAAAAAACTAGATTTCTATGGAATTCGAGGTAATTCTTTGAACTGGTTTCAATCTTACTTGGATAATAGGAAACAACTGGTTAGAGCAAATGATACAGACTCTAGTCTCAAAAATGTTGTATGTGGGGTACCACAAGGTTCATTATTGGGTACTCTACTTTCCTTATCTTTATTAATGACATCACTAGTTTAAAAATCGATGGAAAAGTTTTTCTTTTTGCTGACGATATCAGTATCACTTGGAGCAACTCAAAAATCGCAACTATTCATGCTACTATAACTTCTGACCTACTCACAATAAAATCCTGGTCCGATTCTAATTTACTCCCTTTTAACGTAGATAAAACAGTAGCATTATCCTATAAAGAAACTCTTCAACCCTTACCTCTTCATAACAGCCAGATTCGTATCGTGGATTTTGTAAAGCTTCTTGGTATTTTTTTAGATAGCAACCTTAAATTGTTTCTTCATATCGATGTGTTAAGCAAGAAACTATCCCCAGCTTGCTTTGCAATAAGATCTGTTTCGAAGGAAATGTATTTAGCCTCTTCCAAAATAACATATTTTTCTTTGTTCGAGTCCCATCTTCGATATGGTCTCCCTTTTTGGGCTTCTGGTACAGCTGCCCAATCCGATGTTATTTTTAAATTACAAAAAGAGCAATAAGATATTTGTTTGGCCTCCGAAGAACAACACATTGCAGAAGCTACTTCAAAGATAACAGGATTCAAACACTACCTTCTCTATATATTTTAGAAACTATTTGCTTAATTCCTAAACATCTACATGTTTTTCCAGCAAGACCTAGTCCAGTGAGTTAGTAAAGAAATCTATATTATATTCTGCAAAAACACTACACAACCATCTCCCAAACTTAAATCTGCAACATCTTTCCCCAAGTTCCGTAAAATGACAAAAGCCTATTTATCTGAAAGACCATATTATTGAATAGCAGAGTTTCTTAACCAATAACTAAGAAATTACAATATTCTTATGTATAAGTAGAATCTTAATCTATATTTGTGTGTCATATGCAGCAGCTTAACTTATTAAATTTCTTAAGGTAGATTACGCAATTTGCAAATTTTTTTTAATTTTGCAATAGATTGTTACTGATTTTTATTTCACTTTACTGTGTTTTATTTATATTGACGATTTATATAATTTTAGTAAATTGTATTTTTTATTGTTTTTATTTATGATTCTTGTAAGCTTTGTCTATAAAATTGTTAAATTTTTCATGACAATAAAGCATATTTCTATTCTATTCTAATAAAATAAATTTTGATATAGGTAGCAAATTATTTGCGTTAAACCTAATAGCCCAGTAATTGACTTCTAAGTTGAACTGGTACCGCAGGCAGGCGTTGGTTGCTTTTAGTTGGGATGTAAAAGTCACCTCTTTTCGGGGGTGAAAATACAAACGTTTAAAATAAGCCCGGAAATGAATAAATTGACAAATTCTAAGCAACTTTTGTTCTACAGGTAGAGTTTTTAATTATGTCAATACTTTTCGAGTTATTTGCGAGGAAAAATGTTTATTTTTCAACAAAAAAAAAACAAAACATAACTCAAGAAGTAAGTATTTTATCGAAAAATAATTATATTCTTAGCAAAAGTGTAGCAAATAGAAAAACGAAAAAGTTATAACTAATGAAATTTTTAGTAAGTATTTTACCGAAAAAAAAAATAGAAAAATGTAGCTTATAGAAAAACGTAAAAATGGTATATTCGTAAAGTCTGTAGAATCAGTAAAAGCGTAAAAGCAAATTTGTAGCTTATGAAAAAGACGTTCTTATTCGTCAAATTCTAAATCGAACATTTTAACCTGAAATAACCAAAAAATTAAGCACTTTTCGGGGAAAATCCACTAAAACTTTTTAAAGTGTTTACCAAAAAGGTTTTTTTTTGTCCAGTTATGCTTAAAATAAAGTTGGCCCCTTTTTTTGGTAAAAACAAATCGTGAAAATCCTCCTTACTTTAACACTCTATCGTTACCGCTTTACCGTTTACTTTACAGGTATATGTATTGTTTATTATGCTCTGTAAGTTTGACCGGTTCGAAGTGCATATTTATGAAAAAATTGGTTTTATATTAATAAAACTGTTTTTAAACTTTTGAAAAAATATCGTTTTTGAATGTAAAAAGTATTAGTAATACAAAAAATCTCAGAGTAAAAAAATGTAGTTTTTGCTTTTATAAATATTTTAGTTTTATTTTGTTTTTCCGTAAGACAAAAATTTGTTAAGATATGGCTGTTTCGTTCAAGCCCTTGCAACTAAAACCCTTTCAAAAATAAGCACTTTGAACCGGTGAAACTTACAGATCATATAAAATATATGAGTATTTGCGAAAAACCGCCTGAAAATGTGTTTTTTTTTTTTGTTGAAAAGTAAACATTTTTAGTCGCAAATTACTCTAGTACTACTGAATTAACCTAGTACCTAAGTTAAAAAACTCTATAGAACAAAAGTTGCTTAAAGTTATTCAGTTTATTTGTTCCGGACTTATTTTAAACGTATATTTTTTCACCCCCGAGAAGGAGTGACTTTTACCCCCAAGTAAAAGCAACCAACTTCACAAGTTCAACTTTGAAGTGGAGGATGAGTAGAACCTAAATCCAAATTTTCATGCAGTTAGGAGTTAACCCTGAAATTTATACGGTATCGCCGTATTTCAGGTTCATTTATTGGAACTTGATTTAAAGCTGAGTTTCTTTTTATCCTTTAAATCATTTTGCTTAAAACCATTTTTTAATTATAAAATAATTACCTATTGAGTTATTTTATTTTTTAAATTTTAATAATTATAAAAATTTGTACTTTTTTGTAATGTATTTTTATAAGCAAGCAATCATTTAAATATATTTGTAATAATTTGTATTATTTAAGAATATTATAATTACATTATTGTTTTGGAGTAAGTGATTCTTAAGAATATTAATGTATAGTTTTAAAATATTGTATTGCAAATTATAATCCAGATTTAGCCATACGGCCCACACTCCCTCTAACGGGGAAAATTCACTCATCCCAGATACCTAGGGTATCAAAAGGATTGAGCTCTGGTGGGACTCTTTCCGTATTATCGAGCCCTAGGTGACTTGGTATGCCAGAGTATCTCCCAAAAATTTTCGTACGCATCTGGAAGTCGAAAGTAGCACAGCTTTCTGCATAGTCTTGTAAAGATGTTCATTTAGAACCAGCTTTTTGATATTTTCTATGAGGTTCTTCGGGATGACTCCAGTAGTAGAAAGAATAATAGGTATTGTCTGGGTACTTTCCATTCTCCATTGTCTCCTTATTTGTATTTCGAGATCTCTATACTTGGCGATCTTTTCGTTGTGCTTAACACGAAGATTATTGTTGTTAGGTGTCGCCACCTGTATTAATGTTGTTTGCCTAGTAAGTTTAATAACTAGTATGAGATCCAGTCTATTGTGCGCCACTGTTTGGTCTGTGAGCACAGTGCGATCCCAGTATAGCTTGTAGTTGTCATTTTCAAGCATTCTATCAGGGACGTAATGATAATAAGGGAGATGGTCGGTCTGGAGAAGTCCAAGTTTGCTAGCTAGTTCTTGGTGAAGAATCTTTCCTACTGAGTCGTGGCGTTCTTTATAATCAGTTTTCCCATGCAGGGATTTGCCCATCCAGATGTTCATTTTTTTTTTTTTTCTTAGATAGGTGATTTATGCGCATTTCTTGTTCCTTCAGTTTAAGCGGCGTTGAGTCATCTACTGCGCAGATTGCACGATGTAAAGTAGATGTTTCAGCCTGCGCCTGAAAATAAGTTCTCAAGTTAGCAACTTGTTTATCTAATTGTTCACCTATATCCATGAGTCCTCTTCCCCATAGATACCGCGGTAATATTGGTCTCTCTACTACACTGCGAGGATGATGTTTTTGTGATATTGTGAGAAGTGTTCTTGCTGTCCGCTGAAGACTTTCAATATCCGTTTTTGACCACCGGATAATACCAAATGAGTAGCTGAGCGCGGAAAATGCATATGTATTTAATGCCTTAAACAAATTTTTACTATTGAGATATGACCGATTAAGCTGTCTTACCCTTCGTACAAACTCAGAAGTTAGTTCGGTTTTCATTTGTTTATGATCAATTTTTCGCGCTTGCGCTTTCAATTTTACACCGAGATATTTATATAGTATTTTTACTACAAAAGCGATATTACGTAGGTTAAAATTTTTGACGTAAGAGAACTGTCAAAACATTAAAATGTGACTTTTCAATATTGCCATGTTTATAATAAACATGGCAATAATGAAAAGTCACCTTCAAATGTTTTGACAGTTCTCTTACGTCAAAAATTTTGACCTACGTAATATCGCTTTTGTAGTAAAAATACTATACATGTCATTTTCACCCATGGTCTCAATGTTCTGTCCATTTTGCATATCGAAACCACCGGGCTGAACCTGTCCTCTGACTATATTTAAGATACGGCACTTGTCTAGACCGAAGTGCATACTAATATCATTAGAGAAGGTTTCTATAGTTTTTAGCATCTGATCTAAATGTTTTCTAGTGGAAGCCATTAATTTTAAATCATTCATATACAGAAGACCGGTTCTGGACCGGTACAACAGAAGACCGGTTCTGGTAAAGAGACAGTGAGGTATATTTAAATCCGCTCCGCAAAAAAACTTCAAATACTGAAACTTTGCGAGCAGAAAATCACCAAATTAATTGCAAAGTGTAAATAAGTGAGTTAAGAAACTTACAGTGTAAATTTAAAAAGAATATTGAAAGTAAGATCCATACATTATTAATCTAACCTAGTTTTAATAAAATTATATTTTAACTACTAACAGTAAAATAATTACAGTCATAGTCAAGTTTTTTGGCACTGATAAGAAGTCAAGGTCCTATGGGTGGACTAGCCGAAGCTGCTTTCAGCAGTGGTAATTACTAATAAATTGATTTAATTATAATTAAGGTACTTCGGTATCTACCAATCGAAAAATACAGAGTCGGCTTTCTGAACGAAAACAAGAAGATATTGAAGAATAAGAAGATATTGAAGAATAAGAAGATATCGAAGAATAAGAAGATATTGAAGATAAGAAGAAGACATTGTTGATAAATCTAATTTATTCAAGTGAACATTAATTGTTGATATAAATAAATAAATAAGATATTAAATGGTATTTAAATAGTTTCATAATTAAAGTAAAAAATTGAATAATATATAAATATTTTGTAATTAAAGTAAAAAATTTAATTAATTTGATCTAATCAAGTAGGTTTAATTTGATTTAATATTTGTATTTATAAATACATACCTACTTTAATAATTTGAATAGGAAGAAAGATGGCGGATGGTAATGATAGCATTAATGAGGACGGTAAAAGAAAAAGCAAAGAGGAGCCAGATATATTTAGCAGGAGTAGAAAAGTGAACCGAACACCAGACAGGTCGAAACCATCAACGAATGAAACCAGCAGCCAGAACGAAATGATGGAACTAATGAGACAATTAGCAAGCGATAACAAAAAGAAAAACAAGGACCTGGAAGATATAAAAAATACAATGGGTAATATGATTGAGGAACTAAAAGAAATTAGGAAGGAAAATAATGAATACAAATTGCAAATGAAAGAAATAATAAGAGAAAATGAAAATCTAAAGAAAGAAATGGCTACGATGAAACAAAAAATAGATAAAATAGAAATAACCTTGGAAGCATGTCAGAAAGAAAAGAAGAAAAATAACCTAATAATGAGAGGCTTACCACTAGACACAATAGGAACAGAGCAAATAGAGAACTTCATAGAAGCAAAAATGGGAGTAAAATCAGAAATAAATAGGGTACAAAAGATAAATGAAACAATGTGTGTTATAGAATGTAAAAAATTCGAAGATAAAATGAAAATACTGAAAGCCAAGGGTAAACTAATGAGCTATAAACAACATAGAGTATATATAGAATGTGACCTAACATTAAAAGAGATAGAAATACAAAGAAACCTTAGGAAGATAGCAGCAGAGGAAAAGACTAATGGGAAAAGGACAAAAATTGGATATGGATTCATAATTATTGAAGGCATTAAGTGGAAATGGAACCAAAAAACAAGCCGGATAGAAAAAGTAACATACAATACAGAACCAACTTGTTCAAAAAACTAGCTGTAGAAAACACAATGATGGACCGAGAAACAAAACAGGCAAAGAACAGGGACATGACCAGATTTAAAGATAATAACACAAACGTAAGGAAAAACAAACTGAAGTACAACTTAAACATAGAAAAGAACAGAACAATTTTGAAAATAGCATCATGGAATGTAAGAGGTATAAATGGGAAAGAAATAGAACTGGGGGAAGAAATTAGAGATAAGAACATTGAAATAGTAGCTATAACAGAGACAAAGAAAAAAGGAAGAGGATCAATAATATTAGAAAACGGAATGTTACTAATATACAGTGGAGTGGAAGAAACGAAGAGAGCTCAGGCAGGAGTAGCGTGCCTGATTAAGAAGGAGAGTATCAACAAAGTAAAAAATTGGATATATTACAACGAACGTATACTAAGAGTAGACATATATATGGATACAGAGGAAACCAATACAAACCTAATCATATGCTATGGACCAGATGAAGACGCAACAAAAAACGAAAAGAATGAGTTCTGGGACAAATTACAAGAAGTGATAAATGATTGTACAGAGAAAATGGTGATCACAGGAGACATGAACAGTAGAGTGGGGAAAGAAGCAGAAAAATGGAAGAATGTCATCGGACCGTATGGGGAGGAAAAAATAAACAAAAATGGAAAATTACTACTTGAATTCTGTCTAGACAATAACCTGGTGATTATGAACACACACTTCCAACATAAAAGGATACACAAGATCACAAGAGAAGTCAAATCAAGAGACGAACAATCAATTATAGACTATACTATAGTGCAAAAAACAGAGAAGAACTGGATAAGAGACGTAAGGGTGAAAAGGAGTTATGAAATTGGTAGTGACCACTATCTACTAGAAACCACATTCAAAAGCAAAAGAAAAGAAATAAAAAGAAATGAGAACATAAACAGAGAACACAAAGAAATAATAAAAATTTATAAACTAAGGGAAGAAACAACGAAAATAAGATACACAGAAGGGCTAGAGAAAGAAATAGACAATGAACATATAATAACAGAAACAATAGAAGAAGAATGGGGAAAATTTAAAAATGCGATGATAAAAACAGCTAAATCAACATGTGGAACCACAAGAAATAACAACAGAGGGAAACGAACGTCTTGGTGGAACGATGAAGTGAAAAGAGAAATAAAAGAAAAGAAGAAATTATGGAAAGAATACATACAAGATAAAACACAACAAAAATATGAAAATTATAAGAGAAAAAGAACAAAAGTTAAAGAGATAGTTAGGAAAGAGAAAAAGAAAAGTTGGGAAAAATTCGGAGAAAAAATGGAAGAAAACAGCACAGAAAACGTAAAATTATTTTATAGAACACTGAAAAACCTAAGAAGCAACAAAGAAACGAAACTGAAACAAATAATGAACAAGGAAGGAATAATAATAAATGACGATAAAACAATAATGGAAAGATGGAGGGAACATTTCCAGCTGTTACTGAATGGAAATCAAGTGAACACAATGGAGAAGGAAAGCCACATAAAGAGAGTATCCATAAGAAACACGGAAAATCCAGAAACTATAGAAAAAGAAGAACTAGAAGAAGCAATAAGAAAGATAAAGATTGGAAAAGCACCAGGAAGCGATGAAGTAGCACCAGAAATGATGAAATATATAGGAATAAAAGCAAAAGAAAAATTGTTATACATATATAACCTAATATGGAAGAGAAAAGTAATACCCAGAGAATGGACAAATGCAGTAATTATACCTATATACAAAAAAGGAAACACAAGAGACTGTAAGAACTATAGAGGTATATCACTACTATGTGTAGCAGCAAAAGTATACGAAACCATAATAGAAAGGAAAATCAGAAAAGAAATAGAACATAAATTAGAGGACGTACAAAGTGGATTCAGGAAAGGACACAACACACAAGACCATATATTTACCATGCAACAAGTAATAGAAAAAGCATTAAAGAAAAATAGAGAAATATACCTGAGCTTTATAGACATGGAAAAAGCCTTCGACTCAGTCAAAAGAAAAGATATATGGGAAAGCCTAAAGAAGAAGGAAGTAAGCGAAGAACTGATAGAAGCAACAAAGAGTATATACATGAAAACAACAAATACAGTAAGAATGTTAAATATACAGTCAGAACCATTTGAAACAACTCAAGGAGTTAGACAAGGGGGAAGTCTCAGCCCAGTGCTATTCATAAATGTAATAGATGAGATAGTGAAAGAATGTAAGAAAACTTTCAAGAAATACTGCATCGGTTGGAACAGAATGCAAATGATAAACGCTGAGATGTGTATATTTGCAGACGACATAGTATTAATTGCGGAAACAGCAGAAAAACTGAAATACAACTTAGAGAAATGGAACCTAGAAGCAAGCAAATACAACTTAAACGTAAACAAAGAGAAGACTCAGATAATGAAAATATCAAGGAAACAAGGGACGGAAGATCAAATAGAAATAATGATAGACCAACATCAATTAATACAGACAAATTCATACAAATACTTAGGAACAGTAATCAACAACAAAGGAGACATAGAGGACGATCTTAACAAAAGAATGGAAAACACAGGAAAACTATTCCAAGCACTAAATAGAGGATTCCTTAATAATAAAGAAATATCAACAAAGACCAAGATGACAATATACAAAACAATATATAGACCTACGGTGACATATGGAGCAGAAAATTGGATATTAAACAAAAGACACCAGAGCAGAATACAGGCAGCAGAGATGAAATACCTCAGAAGAACGATAGGAGTAAAAAGAACAGATAGAATCAGAAATGAAGAAATAAGAGAAAGACTCAAAATCAAGCCGATACTCGACACAATCAAGAAGAAAAAATTGGCATGGTTCGGGCATCTAACCCGGATGGACAATGATAGACAAGTGAAAAGAGTATGGGAAGCCAAACCAATAGGTAAGAATAGAAGAGGAAGGCCCATCAAAGAATGGAACAGTGACATTTCGCAGATACTGCAGAGTAAGGGTAAGACTTGGCAGGAAGCAACACAGATGGCATCCAATAGGAAGGAATGGAGAAAGTTCGTTAAGAGCTAGGACAATTCAGAAGATTGTAAAATATTGTAATTTATTGAATTGTAATTTAATGAATTGTATTATAAATGACCCTACACCGAAAGGTACTAATGGGTCTACTGATTAAGTAAAGTAAGTAAAGTCATATACAACAAAAGATTAAGCTTCTCTACAACAGTATTATTATTTTTGATGCTAAAGCCTGAGTCAGTGGAATTCAGTAGTTGAGATAGTGGGTTCATTGCTAGGCAGAACCAAAGTGGACTCAAGGAGTCCCCCTGGAAAAACCCCCGGTTAATTGGGATGTCTTCAGTCTCGATATTGTTTTCACCAAATATTTGAATGTGAATTTTTGTCTTCCACTCAGACATTATATGCGTTAGAAAGGTCACTATATTATCATAGACTTTATATAATTTCCATATATCTATAAGCCATTCATGCGGCACTGAATCAAACGCTTTTTTTATCAATGAAAGCAGTAAAGAGATTTCGTTTTTTGATATATGCCTGGTTAGAAATGACCTAGTCGATAATAAGTTGTTCTTTACAGCCCATGGAGCCCTTAGCGCATCATTTCTGTTGAGGCTCTATGATATTGTTTAGAGCACAGTGTTGGTAGATACGCCGGTCTACACAGGATGTGACCAATTTGTACAAAGTAGGTAGACAAGTAATTAAGCGGTACTTGGCTGGATCTTGGGTGTTATTTTGATTCTTCGCTATTAGATAAGTGGTTCCCTTTGTAAGGAATGATGGTATTTCCTGCGGATTATAAATAACATAATTAAATAAAATTGACAATCGCACATAAACACTCCAAAGCTTCTTTAGCCAGAAGTTTTGAACTCCGTCCGGTCCAGGAGATTTCCAGTTGTGAAGCTCTTTGATAGTATTCGAGATTTCTTCAGTGGTGAAGGGTTCGTAAGGAATATTATTGTAATGCTGACAGTTGTTCGTCGTGTCTTCAATCCATCCAGCATTGTTGTTATGAGCAGCTGGCGTTCAAAGTTGGTTTCAGAAACTGGTATGACCCTTTCAACAGAAAAATGCTCTATCATGTTTTTTACCAGGCATAGACTACGTGCACCAGAGAGATTAACTCTGTGTGGGCGTACCTTGTCGGTAGTTAAAGAGTTTAAGTATTTAGGTATCATTGTTGACACCAAGTTACTATGGTCGAGTCACATACGTCACTTAATAAACAAATGTGAGAAAGGCTATAATTTGCTTAGGTGTGTAACAAATCGAAGTTGGGGCGCAGCTACTGGTATAGCTTTATTGTTTTATAGAGCCTACGTGCGGTCTATCATTGACTATGGATGTTGTTTATACGGATCTGCTTGTAACACCAATCTAAACAAAATAAACAGAGTTCAATATAAATGTCTTAGAACTTGCATAGGTGGAATGATATCATCAGCGGTGAAAACAATACTGGCAGAATGTAATGAATTGCCTTTGGATTTGCGTCGGCAGTTATTATCACAAAAATATCTTTTAAAACTAAAATCCTTAGAGTCAAACATGATCAACAAATTAAGTGATATTGCAAAAGAAGATTTAACAAACCGCTTTTGGAAATTAAAGAATTCTCCTCCACTGGCAGAAGCTTTCGTTGAGACCAATGCTGATCACATTTCTTTTGGTAAAAATAAAACATTGTTTATGTATACCATACCCTATAGATCACTAATAAAACCACACATAGTCATAATAACCAATTATACAGAATACCATCATATAAATCACACCCTTCTAAAATCCATATTAGGTGGATTAGTCAATAAGCCATTTATATATACAGATGGATCAAAAACAAAACACGGAGTTGGTTGTGGAGTTTTTATCCAAAATACAAAACAATCATTTATGTTTAAATTACCATCAATATATGTAGCATATATACTGCTGAACTTATAGCAATTTGGAAGAGCATTACTTGGTTAACATCAAATAATTTACGAGATGGAGTAATACTAACTGATTCTAAGTCTGCATTGGAGTCAATAAAAAGCATAAAATTTGAAAGAATGAAATGTCCTATATTATGCAATTTAAAAAATTTGATAGCAGATTTAAATATAACATTTGTATGGGTCAAAGGTCATACAGGTATACTAGGTAATGAAAAAGCTGATAGTTTGGCTAAGGAAGCAGTACTTAACGGAGTTCTTTGTAATATTTATATATTACCAGACGTCTTTCATTTGATAAAAAAATAAAATAAGATTAAAATGGGAACGACAGTGGGAAAATACTGTAGAAAACTCACAAAATACCTACTTTAAAATACATCCTACTGTAACAAAAGTACTACTTTGCAGTAGTATTTGTTGAACTAAAATGATAAGATGAAATGAATGAAGGAAGGGTGATGAACTGATAATGGAAGTATGGAGAGACAGAGGCAAACTGAATAGAGTTGGCTAGCTATAGATGCAAGAGAGCAACTTGACACTCAAGGATGGATACGGCTCGTTTGCATGCCTGTCGAAGAACAGTAGCTCAACCTAAAGAGAGATGATGACTAGAAAAAGGGAAATCTTTTAAGATAAAAATATATGTTCAGAAAATAGATTAGATAAATATAATAATATAATAAAAATAGAAGAATATAGGAGATAAATAAAATAGACTGAATTATGGGCGCCAGAAGTTGGAATGGACCAAACTTCCAGGTATCTTACACTGCTGTTAAATAGTAAATATATTAAATTCAAAAATGGGAAAAAAAATAATTGATATACAAAACAAATAAATATTTATTAAATATAACTACTTAGATTTTTGACAACCTCTGAGTTAGAAAAATACAAACTATGTAACTCTAAAATGACAATGGGAAATAATTACCTATAGTAATATAAATATAATCTATAGTTACATTAGTAATGGAGTAGCTCTTATATGGAGCATACCCCCAACTTACATATACTAGGTTAAATAACAACCTTCACCAAATAATTGTACGATTGCAATACGTACAGCAACGTTAAACCCTATAGAACTAATGAACCAGAATATAATTAAGGGAGGATTATTCACAATGAATAATTTCCGTAACTCTCAAAGAGTTAAATAGGCACTAGCCTCATTAAGGTGAACCTACGGTCTACTTGATATATAAAAATCAGTTGCTTCGACACGTAGTCACTAAAAAATATAACAAGTAAAATGGATAGCTCTTCAAAGGGAATAGCGTCCGAAGATATAATTAAAAATTGATTAAATGAATTTAAGTAAAGTTAAGCAAATAAGTTAAATAATTATGATTGACTAAAGAAAGATTAAAGTTATATGAATAAGTTAATAAATTAAGCAAATTAAGAGGAAAAAGTATATAAATTTAAATTGATAAGTGGAGACAAGCAAGGTTAGTACTAAAAATATAAAGTTAATTAAGTAAATAAATGGTACAAGTAAATTTCAGGTAATATATAAAGGTAAAGAGAATCTCATATGGGGAAAAGATGATCTGAGCTCAAACCTCTTTGACCAGAGAGTTTACTGGTTTGGGGAACACTATCAACTATTATAGATAAATAAAAACAATATGCAACTTAAATATTGAAACAAAATATGTGCGATAAACTATAAAACTTAATCATCAAAATAAATGTCCCGAGTCTTATACAAAAAATGAATGTGGTGTAATAGTGGAAGTGACAATCACTAGCAGATACTAAGTGTCCCAAAACAAACCCTATATGGTCACCGAGAGTGTCCTTGCTAGGGATTCCAAAATCCCTGGTAGGCGAATTAGCACAGGGATGGTGCTAGCTTGTACCAATTAATATACCGATGACCTTCTGGGGTGCAGAGGGCAGGATACAAAGTAGGTATGTGGAAGGTTCTCCAGGCTGGTCTCCAAATGACCTGGCTTGGCGTAGAACGGTTGCTCCCAGTTGTGAGGGGAGCTGACGGACTGGTTACAGTTTAAGATTTCCCCCAAGTGGCGGATGACATGACTTCCAATTCCTCCGGGATCTCCCAAAACTTAGTCTCCTAGCTTCTCCAAAACACCACCAATAATTTGCCACTAAATATCACTTATAAAAGCTTGAAACTATTGTATTAAAATTTCCGTCCTTTTCAATCAGTCATCCGCCACTTTTCCGTTCTAGCGTACCAAGCGAAGTGTCAATTATTTCCCGTCGTTAGACGAGAAGCCCCACAGAACGAAACTCACATGACAGCGAATGGTGTCTAATACCAACTGAAGTACTTGTGCCAACTAATAGTTAAGTATGACGTCAGTCAAAGATTTATTTTAGTTAGATCTTATTATTTTTAAGTATAATTTAATGACAAACCGTTATTAAAATTTAAATAAAATAACTATAAAGATAATTAAAGTTAACGGACTGTTATATTCCCCTTCTACTCGGAGAAAAAAAAAATTTAAGCAAATTTTTTTTTTTTTTAATTCAAAATATTAATAACCAAGTGGTAATAATCTATCATTCTACGTTGACCCGCAAGATTACAAGTAACCACAAATTAGGGATCAAGGAAAGAAGGGTGATTACTACACCAAAACTATGAATCGGAAAAGATGACTCGAAGTCATATTAAAATGTCATCGACATTTTGTCTGCAAACCAAAACATAAGCTAAATAATGTACTAAAGTTCATAATGACAAATAAATGTCGAACTGGCACTAAATCCAAAATTGAACTATCCATGGACATCAAATTTATAGAGGGTATATCCAAGGACGAACAACCAGGCCAAGGTATGAGCCAATTCGCACCATAACACAAGTAAATATACTAAAGTATGACAAAAGAAATCAAAACTAAAATCAGTGAAGAATCGAACACTTAATCCAAAATTGAACTACCAATGGACACCAGATTCATAATAGCATATCCAGAGAAGAACAATCAGGAATATTTATGGAACAATTCTCACCAGTGCCAAATAATACAAATAGTAAGCATATCAAAGTTATCCAAAACTCATTAATCAAAATAAATGTGGAATCGGACACTTAATCCAAAGTCGGACTATCAATGGACACCAGATTCATAAAGCATATCCACAGAAGGACGACCAGGAAGATTTATGGACCAATTCACACCAATACTAAATCACATAAATTAATTAGGCCTATGTACAACCACAACCGGTAATACGAGCCTATACAACCAAATAAACAAAATAAGTGAGGACTCGGACGCTTTATCCAAAATCGGACTATCAATGGACACCAGATTTATAGGAGCATATCCAAAGAAGAACGATCAGGAAGATTTGTGTACCAATTCTCACTAATACTAAATAAACTAAATTAGGTCCATCGACTCAAGTAAGTCGTTGACTAAAATTGGTCCGTGCTGTTGTTCACTAGCTATAGCTATAGCTGATAACGTACCAATTGTAATAAAAAAAAATCTAAAAGGTGAACTGACAAGGTCTATGACACCATGATAAATGATAGAAAAAAAAAATATGACAAGAACGAGCAACCAATTTGGAATAAAACTGTAGATTCATACGTTCTCGCATACATAGAATTATCCAGGAAATATTCCTGAATCTCAACAACAAACTAATGCCTCAGGAAAGAAGAGGAAATCTACTAAAATAAGCAATTCATTTGTCCAAACACCTCAAATACTAAAAGGAACCTACTACCTATGAAGTACGGGACATAATGTAAACTAAATATTCCCTATCAAATGCTAAAAAATGTAACTGGAATGATTGGAATAATTACACAAGGATGGTCAGGACATGTGGCCAACATTTCCTGACCAGAAATATTTTGATGAATAAACATCTGCGTACTCTGCTATGAAAACATAGGTTACGAAATCGGATAGCAGTGATCAGTTGCTGAATTTCGAACCCACGCATTCACTAGGTTACCTAGGAACCCAAATTACAGAGCATTGGCAGACTAGTTCTTAAGAAGAAATCCATACATACATCAGAATTCCAAACTAATTCCAGAATCATACTGTGTAGGGCATAAGGATATAAATTATTATAAAGTATTTAGGATATCTGTGACAAATGTTGATAAAGTAAACCAATATAAAATTAAGAACCACCCCATCTTTCCAATATGGCAAATCTAATAACAAGATAATAAAAGATCCATATAAAAAAAAATAGTATGTAGTCAAATATCAAAAATACAACACACAACCTGAGATAAGTAGTGTATAATATTCTTAGTTCCATAGTTCCATACCAAATATCAATATTAAACCAACGTACTTGCATGAGCTTACATATTCAAATATATAAATATACAATAATCAACAACCCTTCTATGCTAAGGGGGTAGGTGCACAATCTAAAAATTACAAGTTGGTTCTTATTAACTGGGTAATCCTACTAACAGTATTAATAATTAATAATGTTGATGCATAATAATTAAAGTGCAACATTAATAATGAAAAAAAAAATGATAAGCTCATACATAAGCGTACTAACAAAATAATTAACCTAATGATTCATAAATTGAAAGTCATCTAACAACCATGCCAAAAGATAGAAATGGAGATATGTACCTGCTCTATCTGGTGAATAAAATATTAAACTAAAATACTGAATCTTAATAAGGATCGAGCTAAAGACAAATAGAGGAAGAAGTTAGCTCAAACAACCCTATAAAGTTAATCTTCTTCCGAAGATGATGAATCAACCTCATCCATGGTGTTATCAGGCAGTAAATCCTTTATGTGAAATTGTCCAATTCGTTTGTTAGTCGAATTGTCCTTCAATCCATACACTAAAGGAGATATTACCTTCACAACCGTACAGGGAATATATTTCTAACAAAATTTTGCCGAAATAGCATCACCCTTATTAGACTTTACAAAGTTTCGCTTCAACACTCTATCTCCAACGAAGAATCGCAGATCTCTTTTCCTCAAGTTATACTGCTGCTGGTTCCTTAGATAGGAAGTTTTTAACTTCTTCCGAATGTCAAAAAAAATTTGAGGTAGAGTCTGGAGATCTTCTAAGCGATGAAGGTTATCGGATATCTGAGGGAGATTTGTGGAAGTGTCGGAAATTGTACCAAAATAGTCACCAGATAAAGCAACATTTCTACCAAAATTGAGATATGCAGGAGAACATTGGGTAACCTCATGGACAGAGGTCCTTATGGCTTGAGCTATGGAATGGATATATTGATCCCAAGCTCTGTGATCTGGGAATGTATAGGACCTTAGGGCGGTGACGATACTGCGATTCACTCTCTCAGTATGATTGGCTTGAGGATGGTAGGCAGCATTATAAAAGGTCTTCTGAACCTTATATTTAGTTAGAAGGTCTTTAAAAGCCTTCGAAACAAACTGAGGACCATTGTCACATGACACAATTTGGGAAACACCAAACAACAAAAAGACTTGTTCCTCTAAATATTTCAGAATGGCTGGAGTTGTGGCCTGACGAAGAGGACAAACTACAGGAAATTTGGTGAAATAATCCACAACTACCAAGCAATAAGTATTACCCTTATAGCTACGAGGATAAGGTCCAATGAGATCCAATGAGATCATCTGCCAAGGAAAATTAATGTTCCTAAAGGAACCCATGAGTCCAGCTTGTGGTAAATTACTGGGTTTACAAGTGGCACAAACTATACATTTAGAGATATACCTTTTTATAGATTGGCGCATGCCAGGCCAATAATATAATTCGGCGATAAGATGATAAGTTTTATAAAAACCAAAATGTCCAGCAGTAACTTCGTCATGAAACATACGTAAAATGTTCTCCCTATTTGGCGTAGGTACAACGATTTTCCATTCTGACATATTGGATAAGGTCTCTATAGGACTTAAGATATGTTTGTAGAGTATATTGTTCTCTACCTTAAAATCAGGATAATTTTGTGGGTCTTGAGTAACCCTATCAATCATATTCTGATACCACTCGTCAGGAGTTAAGGTGGACAAATCTAAGACATTAAGATCATGGACACGGGAAAGAGCATCAGCAACCACTACACCGTTGGCCTTTTGATGAACAATCTTATAGGAATAGGCAGCCAGTTTGCATATCCATCGGGAAAGTCTCTGAGATGGGTTTTTCATACTATGAAGCCATACCAAGGAACTGTGGTCCGTAATTATGGTGAAATTACGGCCCTCTAAATAATAACGAAATGCTTCCAACCCATGTATGATAGCTAAGAGTTCTTTCTCAGTGGTGGAATAGTTTTTCTGGGCCTTATTCAATTTTTTACTCGTGTAAGCTATGGGATGTTCCGAGCCATCTTTCAACTGGAACAATACGCCACCAGAAGCAGTATTGGAGCAATCAGTCATCAAATAAAAATGCTCATTAAAATTAGGTGAAATCATGACTGGTGCGCTAGTTAAAGCCTCTTTAACGCGCCTAAAAGCTTCATCAGCCTCAGGAGTCCAGGTAATGGTCTGCCCCTTTTTCCTGTTCTTCAAAAGATCCGTAAGAGGTGACAACAAGGTAGAGTATGAAGGTACAAACCGGCGATAATATCCACACATTCCCAATATCCTACGGACTTGGGTGGTGGTCTTAGGTATAGGAAAATTCTTAATAGCAACTATTTTCTCAGGATCAGTCCTTAGACCCTGATTATCAACGACATAACCCAAAAACTTAAGACTAGGGCGACAAAACTGACACTTATCCAGATTAATTGTTAGATTAGCTTCCTTAAGACGTAAAAACAATTTATCTAAAATTTCCATATGAAGGGAAAAATCAGGAGTGACTACTAAAATATCGTCCAAATAATAGAAAACATAGGGCTCTAACTGTGGACCAATGACTAAATCCATCAGACGACACATTGTCTGAGGAGCAGAAAGAAGACCAAAAGGCATGGTGACAAACTGGAATAATCCTTTGCCACTGACAGCAAAAGCAGTATATTTCTTGCTCTCTTCACTCAGTGGGATCTGTAAAAAGGCCTTAGACAAATCAATCGAAGAGATGTATTTGGCATTCTGAAGTTTGCTCAAAATCACGTCGATTCGGGGAATTGGATAAGCATCCCTGTTAGTGGTGATACTGTTTAGTTTTCGACCATCAAAGCAGATCCTGAAGGATCCATCCTTCTTCTTTGTTAACCAGAGTGGGGAACAATAGGACGACGTTGAATGTTCTATGATATTTAAAGCAAGCATCGAATCTACTTCTTTTTCTAAATCTGCCTGCCAGGCTTGAGGTATGGGATACTGATATAATCTAAAAGGAGTAGAATTTCCCACCTCAATAGTGTGAGATATTAATGAAGTACGACCTAGTTTGTCATTTGAAGAAATAGTAGTAAACTGAGAGATCATATTCTCCAATTGCCTTTGTTCAGAACTAGATAAACTGGAAAAATCATGAATAGCACTAAGGGTAGACAGATTAAATTCAGATATGGAAAAAGAAAAATCAGAACAACTTAAGGTGCTATTAAAAGCATTGAAAAAGTCCATACCTAAAATTATAGAATTCTGTACAGAAGGAATAACATAAAATGTAATTTTCCTACATAAATTTGCCACTGTGATTTCAATTTGGAGTTTGCCTGTAATAGATTGGACTGTACCATCTGCAGTAGATACTTGCAAAGATGAAATGGGCATAATGGGAATATTAGCATTTTTCAATAAATTTAATGAATGTGCTCCTATCAATGAAATATTAGAGCCACTATCTAATAAAGCTAAACACGATTGTCCTAAAATTTGAATAGGTAGATATGGCCTATTATCATTTTGTTTCCTAACTAATAAAGAGTTAATATCTAAATCTAAAATATTTGGTTGGATACAACCATTATATGGAACTACTTCACCATCAAAATTATTATTATACTTAACACTACCAATTAAAGAAGAATTTGTGGCTTTGCAACCCTGTGAATCATGTGCGTTCAACGTATCATGACTAAAACTTAATTTCTGGACTGATTTTGATTTGTGGTGTGTGCTTGTTTCCTGAACGATGCCTTCTTCCCTTTCCGATTGGAAGATGGGTTTGAGTTGCTTGGTGGGCTTGGGCCAGCTGTCTCGTTTTCTGATGGGGTTTGATTCCCTGATTGGGAGGTGGACGGAGAAACGCTCAGGGGACGGACCTCCGACATTTCGTTTCCCGAACACTTGACACAATTTCTTTTGAGGGTATTTTCCCTACCACAACCGTGGCAGAAAATACGAGTTTGTGGGATACCACAATCATTGAACTTATGATTAGACTGGTGACAATTCCAGCAAACAACAGAACTAAAAACAGAAACATTATGTTCAGGGCCCTTATTTTGCCAAGAACGTTGTCTAAAGGAAGTTGGTTGAGAAGAAGAGTTAGAAGAGGGTCGAGATGAAGATGGAGGCTGAGAAGACCAGGATAACGTTTCCTCCAAACGTTTGCACTTTACAGTGAGATCATCAATACTCTGTATGTCCATAAGAGCTAACTGTTGATGGTAAAAAGGCAATAAACATTTTAAGATGATTTTTATTTTGGACAAATCAGATAAAGGAGTGTCTAAACGGCTACACATGCCTAATATAGTATTAATGAACATAGTGAGAGACTCTCCTGGTTTCTGCTTACGGTTTTTGATTTCATCCAAGAGATCATCCTGGTATGAGTAAGGAAGAAAATCTGACTTCAACTTGCGAACCAGATCAGACCAACAAGATAAATTACCTCTATTATTCATGAACCAGGTAAAAGCAGGACCGGTAAACAATTCAGCTGAAGCAGCAAACAAATTTTCTTCAGAGACACCTCTAGATACTCGAAGACAATCGACCTTTTCTAAAAATGAAATCACATCCGTGTGCTGTTTTTCACCGGAAAATAAAACACCCCATTTGTGTACTTGAACGGGTTTGGAGTATGTAAAACTAGGAACGACACTGACTGGAGCATTAGGAGTAGATGTGGCGATGGGGTTAACTTTAGAATCAAGCTCACCCTCCAATGTAAGGATTTTAAGAGAAACAGACTTTTTAAAAGATTCCTGCTCTTCTGTAGTACACTGTAACAAGTGTACTCGGCCAGAAATATGAGCTAGACGAGATATTAATCTAACATATTCATTGTCCTGTACAGTTCCCCTAAACTTCTCTATTTTCTTCGACAAGCTATCCAACGTTTCGGATATTCCTTTCCGTTGGTCCTCAAAAGGGGTATGTACAGCCGAAAGTTGGGTGAAACTCCTATTGCCTTCTTCTTGCTTCAAAGCACCCCGCAGAAGATTGCGTTTCCTATCGACAGTTGCCGACTCCTCTGGTACTACGTCCCTAATTTTCAACTCATAGTCCAATTCGTCCACCAGAAGATGTTCAACTTTAAAAGCACACATGATGAAAGCAAAAATTATTGACAAGCAATCCAAAGGTCAGAAATATGAAATATACTTAAGTTTGTACGCAAAATATATAAGTACGGAGAAAATATTAGCAACACACCAACAAAATCAAAAATGGCCAGCAAAATATATGTATCAAATAAATAAAGTAAATAAGGTATAATCAAGTAAATATAGTACCTAAATATTGGAAAAAAAAATTAATTATTATACTTGTACTAGAAAAAAAAATATGTAAGTATTAACGATTACTGTACGTACAAATACAACACTGGCTGAAAGAGTAAAATAATATAATCTAATAGATGCTAGTTACTTATACTTCGTTTCAAATTCAACTCAGAATGTAAGCTGTATGACAAAACTATAAACGAGGTTTCAAAATCTCAACTAATTAATAGATACAGCAGTGACAGTATACCTGTTAAGTATTAATAAGTAATTAAAAACAAAATAAATCAGAACAGAATGTATAAAAAGATATCAGAAGGAAATAATATAAATAAAAGAAAAAAAAATGAACTAAAAGAACTACTGTCTTAGAACCTATAAAAGGTTGGCACCAAGTTGGGCTGCCGATGTAACAAAAATACTACTTTGCAGTAGTATTTGTTGAACTAAAATGATAAGATGAAATGAATGAAGGAAGGGTGATGAACTGATAATGGAAGTATGGAGAGACAGAGGCAAACTGAATAGAGTTGGCTAGCTATAGATGCAAGAGAGCAACTTGACACTCAAGGATGGATACGGCTCGTTTGCATGCCTGTCGAAGAACAGTAGCTCAACCTAAAGAGAGATGATGACTAGAAAAAGGGAAATCTTTTAAGATAAAAATATATGTTCAGAAAATAAATTAGATAAATATAATAATATAATAAAAATAGAAGAATATAGGAGATAAATAAAATAGACTGAATTATGGGCGCCAGAAGTTGGAATGGACCAAACTTCCAGGTATCTTACACTGCTGTTAAATAGTAAATATATTAAATTCAAAAATGGGAAAAAAAATAATTGATATACAAAACAAATAAATATTTATTAAATATAACTACTTAGATTTTTGACAACCTCTGAGTTAGAAAAATACAAACTATGTAACTCTAAAATGACAATGGGAAATAATTACCTATAGTAATATAAATATAATCTATAGTTACATTAGTAATGGAGTAGCTCTTATATGGAGCATACCCCCAACTTACATATACTAGGTTAAATAACAACCTTCACCAAATAATTGTACGATTGCAATACGTACAGCAACGTTAAACCCTATAGAACTAATGAACCAGAATATAATTAAGGGAGGATTATTCACAATTAATAATTTCCGTAACTCTCAAAGAGTTAAATAGGCACTAGCCTCATTAAGGTGAACCTACGGTCTACTTGATATATAAAAATCAGTTGCTTCTACACGTAGTCACTAAAAAATATAACAAGTAAAATGGATAGCTCTTCAAAGGGAATAGCGTCCGAAGATATAATTAAAAATTGATTAAATGAATTTAAGTAAAGTTAAGCAAATAAGTTAAATAATTATGATTGACTAAAGAAAGATTAAAGTTATATGAATAAGTTAATAAATTAAGCAAAATAAGAGGAAAAAGTATATAAATTTAAATTGATAAGTGGAGACAAGCAAGGTTAGTACTAAAAATATAAAGTTAATTAAGTAAATAAATGGTACAAGTAAATTTCAGGTAATATATAAAGGTAAAGAGAATCTCATATGGGGAAAAGATGATCTGAGCTCAAACCTCTTTGACCAGAGAGTTTACTGGTTTGGGGAACACTATCAACTATTATAGATATATAAAAACAATATGCAACTTAAATATTGAAACAAAATATGTGCGATAAACTATAAAACTTAATCATCAAAATAAATGTCCCGAGTCTTATACAAAAAATGAATGTGGTGTAATAGTGGAAGTGACAATCACTAGCAGATACTAAGTGTCCCAAAACAAACCCTATATGGTCACCGAGAGTGTCCTTGCTAGGGATTCCAAAATCCCTGGTAGGCGAATTAGCACAGGGATGGTGCTAGCTTGTACCAATTAATATACCGATGACCTTCTGGGGTGCAGAGGGCAGGATACAAAGTAGGTATGTGGAAGGTTCTCCAGGCTGGTCTCCAAATGACCTGGCTTGGCGTAGAACGGTTGCTCCCAGTTGTGAGGGGAGCTGACGGACTGGTTACAGTTTAAGATTTCCCCCAAGTGGCGGATGACATGATTTCCAATTCCTCCGGGATCTCCCAAAACTTAGTCTCCTAGCTTCTCCAAAACACCACCAATAATTTGCCACTAAATATCACTTATAAAAGCTTGAAACTAAAATTTTAAATTAAAATTTCCGTCCTTTTCAATCAGTCATCCGCCACTTTTCCGTTCTAGCGTACCAAGCGAAGTGTCAATTATTTCCCGTCGTTAGACGAGAAGCCCCACAGAACGAAACTCACATGACAGCGAATGGTGTCTAATACCAACTGAAGTACTTGTGCCAACTAATAGTTAAGTATGACGTCAGTCAAAGATTTATTTTAGTTAGATCTTATTATTTATAAGTATAATTTAATGACAAACCGTTATTAAAATTTAAATAAAATAACTATAAAGATAATTAAAGTTAACGGACTGTTATACTACCCTACCATCCCCACCTCTATATATTTTCAACTACCCTACTTCAAAATTCTTTTCGGCAAGTGTTTTTCGACTTAAAACAAATCATGGGCGATTTCCATCGCACCTTGCTAAGCTGGGCATTATACAGTCCTCGGCCTGTAGTTATGATCAGAACTCTTACGGAGATCTAAATCATATATTTTTCGGCTGCAAAAAACATTTAAAAAAATCCAATGATTTAATTCGTACACTTATTGAAATGAAATATTTTCTTCCATTAAATCTCACACACATTTTGTTAGCTGCCAATAAAAACACCTTGGAACTTTTAGTAAATTTTATTAAAGAAAATAAAATACAAATTTAAAACGGCATAACCCACATCTCTGTAGTTATACTATAAGAAAATTCCTTTTACAACTTTCTGTGGCAAATGGACTTGATTCCATGCCATTATCTTTCCACACACACACAGCAGCTGGCGTTGAAATTTGGTTTCCCCAAAACTCATGAATTTCTTCTTGACTTGGGTATGCTTTATTTTCCAGGCAATGTTGAGCTGTGTTGTTTTCTGGATAATGCTGTGTGTGTCTCGGCGTATTTCGCATTATTTCTTCAGCTCTTCTAATTAGTTTTCTACTCGTTGTTCCTCGAATATATTCTGTTATTTGACCAATATCTCTACGCAACCATTTAATTTTTCTTTGCAGCCGTTTTTCCCAAGGTGCAATTATTTCACCAGTCCTTCTGTTGTTAGTATCCTGTCGTGTTCTGATTTTAATGCCCATTACATTAGCAATTGCTGTCGCTGCACAGTAGATCAGCATATGCAAATACTCCAATGTTTGAGCTTCTACGATATAATTGGGTAGGACTTCGGTGTTCATAATTTGTAAGAGCGCACGTAGTTTCTTACAAGATTTTATACTTGGTAGCGGTGGTCTGCTAAGTGGGTTTGTTCCACTAAACTCTTGTACGGCTCGTGTCATTTCGTTTAGCAGGCTATCGCGCAACTCGTTTTTTCTCCTGTGTATTCTCACACCCTCTTGTATGGCAGGCTCAGGAATCTGCTCGTGTGTTTCGTTAGGGACTTGATCCACAACTAGCTCTTGGTTATTGATCTCCCTTTCGACTTCTCTTTTGATGGCATCGCATCTAACCTCAGGGATAAGATTATTTCTGATGATTACCCGGTATTGGTCTGCCACTCGTTGTTCAGATACTTGAATATTTGGGTACTCCGTGCAAAATTCGGCATACAATTGTTGTCTGTAGCCGAGTGTTTCTTGACCGATGTTTTCGTTCATGGACCCAGTCCATTTCATACGCTGCCTCCGTCGTCCCGCTTGAGTGAGCGCCGGCTGATGTTCCAGCGCAGCATCTTCAGCGAGTGGAGCTCTTGTTGTTGCTTGGCTCACTTCTGGTGGTTGTTGTTGTCGGGCTGTAGCTGTTTGTATGACAGGGGCCCGCCTCCTCAACACCCTGCCACCGACGTCCCGCATGCTGTCACGTCCAGCGCTGGCTCCAGACATGCCCTGGCAATCCCCAGGCAGCGATCCTAAACATAAATCATTATTCACCATCTTAATGAGTTTGCATTTTATACCTACTGCCAGGTGTCAGTTTTTGCTCCACGGCAGGTATTCCTGCTACCTTAGGGCCATTGGCGCCACGAATATCCAGAAAGCATCCCCCATTCGCAGGGGGCCGCGCCTGATAGAAGAACTGACAAAAAACTCCCACAGGGGAACATTATAATTATTAATTGATTATTATTTGTGAAGTATTCTTTTTCTTTTTTCACACCCTTATGTATGTAAGAAATCTAAGGGACTTTCTGAAAGGCCAATCTAAATAGTTATAGTTAAAGAGGGGGCGGCATAACTGGAACTGCACGCGGGCGGGCAAACTTTTAGCGGCGGCTTTGAGGGTATCCTTCATGAGCTACATCGTTCTTGGTATAAAAGTAAGAATGCGGCGATACTATGTATTTTCTGTCATCTTTTATGGTGAATCGTGAATCTTGAACGAATATATGTGCAGAATGGAAGCATTTGAGATGTTGCTATATCGTAAAATACTAAAGATCTCGTGGACAGACGAGTCGTAAGTGCGAAAGTTCTCAGAAGAATCGAAAATAACCGAGACCACCACCAACTCTCGAAAGCTACAATAGTTAGAATATATTATAAGAATTGAATCTAGATCTTTCCTGCTACATGAAATCCTGAACCATTTATATATCGATTTATTATCATGGCATCGATACATTCTTTTAATAATATCGATATAGATAGTATTGATACTGATTCGAATGAAGTATCTCAAACTAAAGTGCAATGTAAATTTAACATTATAACCTAATAGGTATTTGCTATTGATTAAAAAACCGAACACCGGTTTTTGAAATAACCGGTTTTAACCGCCAGGTTAAACCGTTAGTATAAAAAACCGGTATCACCGAAAACCGGTGTTTGACAACAACCGCCATCTCTACCGTCCACAAGGTTAGCGTTGTAATTACTAGACCATTTCGGCGATAATGGTTTAGTGGTATGTAACGCTTAAAGTGTAATCTAGACCCCTTACATTTAAGTTCATATAATATATTTAATTTATAAGAAGCTTCTGATACAAAAATAAAAATGAGTGGCGCACAAAATATTCCAGCTAGAAACAAAGAGCTGAATATTATGTACCGCAAAAATGTATACCTACTCATTTTGGTGGAAAGTTAAATTCTAGTTTTATTGTGAAATATTTTTCCATAATATTTACTAAAAAAGTAAAACGCGCCACAAAACCTTTGATAAAGTTTTCAGGTTGAGGCTCTTTGCGAAAAATTCAAATAAAACTAGAATTTCATTTTTCCTCAAAATGAAAATACATTTTTGCGCCACATAATATTCATATCAGCTCTTTGTAGCTGGAGTACTGTATGTCCCACTCATTTTTACCGCGTTTAGCGGTTTTTATTTTTGTTGTCTTTTAATCCAAATCACGCTTATTTATTTCAAACAAAACTTTGAAATTGTTTTGTGATAATATTTTAGCATCAGAAATTTTATAAAATCTCTCATGCTGTAAGTAAAGTTTTAAAACAATAATTTTTCATCTATTTCTTGTAGCCAGACTGCGGCAACTATGAATCTGCGCATTACACTTTAAAATCTTAATTAGTCAGAGACCGGCACTTATTAATAATAAATAAACCCTTTCCTCGGGGCCTTTTTCCTTACTCGCACACCAAACTCTAGCAAAGGAAAATTTTATACAAACTCACATAAACAAAACGTCTCCAGAATCCAGTTTCGAATTATAAGTTTGAACTTGGCAAGTAAGTTTATCAACCTCCACATCTACTAGAAATGGAACTTGTTCATTAAAATTGCCGGCAACTTCCATCAGACTTTTCTGCAAGTCTAAGTTGGTGCAGCTGGACGGAATGCAAAAGGCGAAAGGAATCACGTTACGAGGATTCTTCGACGGATCTTTCAGATAATCCTAAAAATTTAAATATGAAAATGATATATGAGTTTTTAATGCGACATTAGTCGATAATACCATTATAGGTCTGGATCCCGCGTATGAAAAAAAAAGTTGATTAATAGCAAGCTGAAAATTTGTTAATAGCTTAACGGTGTCTAGTCGGATAAACTTTGATATATGGGAACACTGTAACAGGGGCAGTTTTAATTGTGGAACAGGTTGAAAATTTGGAACGGTAAGACCACAAAAACGGCACATGTATTTTGTCCGACAGAACAGACTTAAACTCTCCGAACAGAGATTAAACCCTCATGCACAAATCAGACTGCTATTTATCACCAAATGGGCGTTTTAATGATTTAGAATATGTCAAATAGAATATGTCAAATGTCATGTAGAAATATGTCAAATGACAGGAATTATGACAGGTGATAAATAGCAGTCTGATTTTTGCATGAGAGTTTAATCTCTGTTCGGAGAGTTTAAGTCTGTTCTGTCGGACAAAATAAATGTGCCGTTTTCGTGGTCTGACCGTTTCAAATTTTTAACCTGTTCCACAATTAAAACTGCCCCTGTTCCAGTGTTCCCATATATTAAAGTTTATCCGACTAGACACCCTTAAGCTATTAACAAATTTTCAGCTTGCTATTAATCAACTTTTTTTTCATACGCGGGATCCAGACCTATTATCGTATAGAATATTCAAAAAAGGTATTTAAAAAAAATGTAGGCAATTATATTCTCCAGGCTTGAATAATATGCCGAATTATACAAAATTATTAATATTATTATCTACGTGGTATTTAAGCATTATTTGCACTTGTCTAGATAATAGTAAGCAGCTTTAACAAATTTCGGTATCAGAAAATAAACACCACTCGCATTTTGAACTACCTAGTGCCCTACCAAATATTTGAAAAATATCTCTAACTTTCTTCTTCTTCAGTTGCCATCTCCAAGACAGAAGTCTGCAATAATCATAGCTTTTCGGACTTTAAAGACATCTGCTCTAAATAGTTCGTTTGATGTACATCCAAACCATTCTCTCATGTTGCTCAGCCACAATATTCTACGTCTGCCTATCCTTCTTTTTTCTTTAATCTTTTCTTGCATAATCAATTGAATAAGTTCTTCACGTGTAATGTGTCCGAGATATTCCAGTTTTCTTATTTTGATTGTATTTAAAATTTTCATTTTCTTATTCATCTTTCTCAGAACCTCATTGTGTGTAACATGTTTTCTCCACGGTATTTTCAGAATTCTTCTCTGCACCAATAGCTCGAATGATTCCAGTTTTCTCATTACAAAAATAATCAGTAGTAATTCCACAAGAGCTCTAACATTATCGAATTTTTCCCGAGTGACACTTTCACAGTTTTAATTTCACGACCCGAAGGGGAGTGAAATTATGTCAAACTGTCACGAGAGATCGAGTGCAATTTGCTGCGATTATTTCATTCATAGAAGATTCTGACCAATAGAAAGCTACAGAAATGTTGGAAATAGTTATTTATGATATAAGTGTTAAAAGTACACGTTTAAGGTAATCATGTGAAAGTTTGCAGAATGAGCGAAGCGAGTTCTGCAGTTCACATGAGTGCCTTAAAAATGTACTTTTTAACACGCATATCATACAATATTTTTTTCTACAAACGTAATTACAGGACAATACCTACAAAAACTTTTACTTGAACTTGACTTACATTCCATTTTTATATTTTTTTGACATTACAAAACAAAAAATTACAATCAAAATTGCATATACGGTCAATACGAACTGCAGTGCCTTAAAAATTTTAAAGCACTAGTGCCTTAAAGTAGCATTTTTAACGCTCGTATGGAGTGCTAAAAATTACATTTTTAACACGGTTGTAGAAAAAAATAGTTATGATTAATATGTAAACTGTAAGTTTAAGCATAGTTTTAAGTTCATGTACACTGTGTGTCTGACAGTAGTTAGTTTTTTTTTATTTTATTAATGGCTTTGACATAGCCAATTAGCCAGACTATTTGTTTTTTTTTTGTATGGTATTACAATAACAATTTGAAGTCATTATCTAAGCCTACTTATTATCTAAATTTACAGGGTGTTATAATATATTAATGGATACATTTTTCAATTTTGTGTGATATTTTTACAATTTTTAATTTTATTATCTAAGCCTATTTAAAATTTAAATTTACAGGACGTGATATATTCGTAAAGATATTTTAACGTCTGCTTATTTTTTGGAAAAAGAATTTCGTTTAAATTGACAGGTAAAGGACAATTTAGATCAATTAACTTTTCATACATCACTTTAATATTTTGTCTGTACTGTCCACACTCCAATATGAGGTGCTGTAGATCTCCCATTCCACCACAGGCGCAATATGGGTTATCACTGATACCTATGCTGTGTTTGTATGCTGGGGTTAGTGCGTGATTTGACCTCATTCTGTTTATTGTTTTTATAAATAGCCTATTTGATTCTTGTTTAAACCATCTCTCATTGGGAATTAGTGGTTGGCCATTTCTAAAATTTATTCCCGTTGTACTTTGGTTATATACACGTTGCCAATTTTGTTTGCAATGGTTTTTACTGATATTATCTATATCGGTTACTGGTAGAAGTATGTTGTTTATGTTTCGTTTGGTTAAAGCTGCAGATTTAGCTAATTTGTCGACTTCTTCATTTCCAAATATTCCAGAATGTCTTCTAACCCAACAAATAATAATTGAACTGCCCGAGGAAGTAATATCATAATATAGACTCTTAATTTCTATCTCAATGTGGTTTAGACTTTTTGTCGATTGGATAGAAATGAGTTTGTCCACAATACTTCTACAATCGGTGAAAATGATATAATTGTCCATACCAACAGAGGCTATATATTTTAGCGCAAGTAATAAAGCTGATAATTCGGCAGTATATATTGAAGCTTCATTAGGCAATCGGCATGATTCTTTGTATTCAGAATTCCAGTGATATATTGCACTTCCGGTTCTATTTTGAATTTTGGAGCCGTCAGTAAAAATATATTGAAACATAGGCCACTTGTCTTTAATTATTTTGTTGATAATACTGCCTGGAAGGTTTGAATCTATGTAATTTGTTTGTATTATCTTGGAAAAGAGAGTTTCAGGAGGTTTAGTGTAAATTGGAGGTATTTTATTTTTGTATATTTGGTGTTCATACATTGTCAATTTCCTATAGCTTTCAACGTATATGGGGGTTTTTTTAGTACACCAATATTTGTGGCTTAAATCTAATATATTCAAGTTACGTATATTCCTTAAGTAGCTGACGTTTTTTGAAATAGCTCTAGCTACAAACTTATCTGTACAAAACTGTCTACGTAGAGTAAGTGGTGGTTCCTTAGCTTCAATCTCAATAATAGTAATAGGAGTAGATTTTAAGTAACCGAGACAGAGTCTCAAACATTTATTCCTTTGGATTTCAACTTTATTAAGATATCCTGTTGACGCAGACCCATATAAATGACAACTATAGTCGAAAATTGGTCGAATCATTGAGCGATAGAATAGCAATGCAATATTCGGGTCAGCTTCCCAACCGGTTCTACAAAAAGCTCTAAGGATATTCATAGAATTTTCTGATTTCTTTATAATATAATGAATTTTATCCTTCCATAACAATTTACGATCCAAATACGTCCCAAGATATTTAACACAATTTTTTATTGGAAATTCTATTCTACCTAATTTGAAGGTGCCTTGAGGAATTTGGCGTTTTTTTGGAGAAAAAACAAATTTCAGTCTTTGTCGTTGATATGGATAAACCTAGAGAATGGTAATCATTTTTTACACAATCTAATGTAAATTCAAGTTGACATCTACAAATGTCTAGAGAAGAATGGGAGGTGTACAACACAACATCATCTGCAAATTGTAAAATATTAGATTGTGGAGGTACTATGTGTTCTAAATCTATATTGTACAATGAAAAAAGAAGTGGACTTAAAATACTACCCTGTGGTATACCTATACTCGTTAACCTTGGTGGTTAAAGGTTCTCGTTTATTTTTAAGTAAGTCCATCTATTCTTGTACAACGATACAATGAAATTTGAAATTTTAACTGGCATTCCAAGATCTACTAATTTTTTATAAAGAATGTCTAAATTGATGTTATCAAACGCTGAAGTTACATCTATAAATGCTGCAGCTGTCGACGCCTGATTTGTAAAATTGACCTGTAAAGAAGAGACTAGGGAAGTGAGAGCATCTTGTGTAGACCTGGATTTTCGAAAGCCGTACTGAGATTTGGGAAGGATATCTTCGGACTCAAGCCAGTATTCAAGCCGATTTTTGATTAATCTCTCTAGAGTTTTTAGTATACAGGAACTTAAAGATATAGGTCTGTAAGATTCAACTTTGTTATCTGGCTTTCCTGGTTTTTTATAGGTAATACAATATAGTCCTTCCATGCTTTGGGAATTAAATTTTTGTTTTGCCATATAGTGTTAAAAATTTGTAGTAATGATAGTTAGTTAATTATATATTAATTTGTCATGTAGAAGTTTTTCATTAAAGCTTAAAGAGCATTATTTATGATTTTATTCTATATATGTATATTAAAATAATATCCTAATAGGTTATGGGACCAGTTTGCGCTACATATATTTCCACTGTGCTACAAAAGTGAAGAAAACACAGATTGTTGAAAGCTCTTCACGTGGTGCGTATATTTTGTGGTGTCTAAGATAGACGTGTTTGCTGCTGTTCTATTGAATTATTTTACTCAACGAAATGTCTGAACAAGAAAAAGTTGAAACGAGAACCATTCATAATGTTTTGTTAGTCCTGGTGCCCCAAATATCGAAAACTACGAAACCTGGGAGTTTCAAATGAAAATGTTCTTGATAGATTAGGGTCTATGGAGTTGTATTACTGGAAATGATAAAGATCCAGATAAAGACCAAAGTTTATCGGTGAGACCAACTTGCTTAGCTCATCTAAGAAAAGCAACTATCTCGAAAGAAGGTTGGGATAACTTAAAAAAGGCGTATCAAAGTGATGGTTTAACTAGGCAAATGTTTTCAAAAAGAAGTTATATGGTGTAAAGTTAGAAGATTTTTCTTCCATTAGTGATTATATATCCGGAATACTTGATGTTGTTCAGGAACTTGCAGAATTAAAGATAGTGATTGATGATAGTGAAGTTGGGACATTGATGTTATGTGGACTTCCTGACACTGAAGAACAGGTTGTTAATGGATACTGTGCAATACATACAGTTATTAAAAATGAAGAAGTCATAACTTTGTTAAATGATATTACTGATCGTGAGAAGTTGAGAGAAAATGTTGAGGATACAGCTTTGTTTACAAAAAATAATTTTATCAAGAAAAAGCCTTTTCTTCAATCCACTACCGAATTCATCCCCATTTGTCACGGCTGCGGAGTCAAAGGCCATATGCGGCCTAAATGTCCCAAAAGGAATTCCAAAAATTGGAAACCTAATTCCAAACCACCAACTGGTAAGGACCAATCCAAATAGAATCATGGTGAAACTTATAATATTTTGTTTACTCCTACTACTTTGACATCTATTTCCGATCCCGTCCAGTGAGTTAGTAAAGAAATCTATATTATATTCTGCAAAAAAACTATACAACCATCTCCCTCTACAACTTAAATCTGCAACATCTTTCCCCAAGTTCCGTAAAATGACAAAAGCCTATTTATCTGAAAGACCATATTATTCAATAGCCGAGTTTCTTAACCAATAACTAAGAAATTATTACAGTATTCTTATGTATAAGTAGAATCCTAATCTAGATTTGAGTGTTATATGCAGCAGCATAATTAACTTATTAAATTTCTTAAGGTATATTACGCAATTTGCAATTTTTTTTTTTATTTTGCAATAGATTGTTACTGTTATTTGACTTTATTATGTTTTATTTATATTGACGATTTGTATAATTTTAGTAAATTGTATCTGTTATTGTTTTTATTCATGATTCTTGTAAGCTTTGTCTATAAAATTGTTAAATTTTTCATAACATTTTCATTATCTACTCTATACTACTATGTTTGTAAGTTCTCCAAATTGTAAAGATTTTTATCTTGATAGTTGTGCTAGTAGAGATTGGATGGTAGATTTTGATCCAAATAAAAATTCTAAATTTTGTACAGCTGATAAGGGCACGTTATTGGCCACAGGAGTTGGAAATATTCCAATTGATTTAGTTAATTCATACAATAATTGTGTTAGTTCTGGTACAATAACTAATGTTATGTCTGCACCCAATGCGGCTGCCAATTTATTATCAGTAAGTCAGTTAGCATCTAAAGGTCATATAATTATGTTTAGTCAAAAAGTTTTGATGTATATGACCAGGACAAAGTTAGTATAAAGGGTACTGTAAAATTTACAGGTTCTGAATTTGGGGGAATTTATAAGTTGGACACTATTTCTGATACAGAAAATTCTGAAAATGAGAATTTCCCTACTATATCTGAAGAAACAGTTAATACTTGTAACAATATTGTTGAAGACAATTTAGTGTCTGTTAGTAATGAGAGTAGTAATAATGTTTCTCTGTAGCATAAGCGCTTAGGACACTTGTGCACAAAGAGTTTGAATTTATTAACTAGTATGGCTAGTGGTATTGATTACCAAAATACTGAAATGCTTCCCTGTACTACATGTATAGAAGCAAAGCAGACCAGAAATAGTTTTCCAAAGAGAGTGCTTTCCTAGACGTTCTACCTCCAAGCTAGAGTTAGTGCATGGAGACTTGGTAGGTCCCATGTCAGAAACAAGCTGGGGAGGGGCAAGATTTGTTTTTATGTTGACTGATGATTATACTCTTACAACTTTTGGATATTTACTCAAGTCTAAGAGTGAAACTTTTTCCAAGTTTCAAGAATTTAAAAGACACGTTGAAAATCAAACGGGGCTTAAAATAAAACGCTATAGGAGCGATAATGGTTTAGAATTTTGTAATGCTCAGTTTAGAGCTATATTTAAGGATTCAGGAATAATACATGAAACTACAGTGCCATACACTCCTGAACAAAATGGTGTAGAGGAGCGTGACAATCGCACGGTAGTAGAAAAAGCTAGGGCTTTGCTCACTGATTCTGGTTTACCTAAAGCTTATTGGGAGAAGCAGAGGCTACTGAAATATGTTTGAAAAATCGTAGCCCTACTATAGCTGTTAATGGTACTCTTCCTGGAGAATTATGGACTGGTTCCAAGGTTGATTTGAGTCACTTAAGAGTATTTTGATGTAAAGCTTATGCTAATATACCTAAGAATTTTAGTATTGTTCTGAAGCTATTTCCTTGTGGCATTTGTATAATCAACTATTTGTAATGGGAAATAAGCCACAATTTTACCAAAAAAATGATTTTATTAACATTTCGAAGCCCAAATCGGGTTTCGTTGTCAAAATACAAAATACTACTAAAGTAAACAAAAATGTTGTTGCTAAGTAAAAAAAATTCTAATAATTTATTTAATCTGACTCATTTATATTGGCAATTCAGACGTATATTATACATTTTAAAGTAGAAGACTTTAAAATGAAATCGCCAATATTTATGAGTTGCGTTATTTTATTAGATAAATATTGGCGATATCATTTTAAAGTATTCGACTTTAAAATGTATAATATACGTCTGAATTGCCAATATAAATGAGTCAGATTAAATAAATTATTAAAAGAATTTTTTTACTTAGTAACAAAATTTTGTTTATTTTAGTAGTATTTTGTATTTTGACAACGCAACTCATAAATATTGGCGATATCATTTTAAAGTCTTCTACTTTAAAATGTATAATATACGTCTGAATTGCAAATATAAATAAGTCAGATTAAATAAATTTTTAGAAGAATTTTTTTACTTAGCAACAACATTTTTGTTTATTTTAGTAGTATTTTTTATTTTGACAACGATACCCGATTCGGGCTTCGAAATGTTAATAAAATCATTTTTTTGGCAAAACTGTGGCTTATTTTCCATTAAAAATAGTTGATTATAAGAATTTTAGAGGTAAATTTGATGTTAAATCTAAACCCATGATTATGGTAGGGTATTGCGATCATACTAAGGACTATAGATTAGCTGATCCCAATTGTAGAGGAAAAGTGGAAAAATGCAGAGATGTTGTATTTTTTAACACCTAATGTATGAAAAAAATTCAGTTTCAACTCAACCTGAGGTTAAAGTAGAATCAACACCTTTTATTAATGAATTTAATCAAAATTTTGGTGATGAGTCGGTAATTGATGAATCATTTACTATCAATCATGAGTATTCAATTGATACTGAAAATCAGGAGTACATTGATGTTACACCTTTCTCTGATTCGGATTGTAGGAAAGATAGATAGGAATCGGAAGATAGGAAAAGGCAACTCAGGGAGAGACGTCCACCCGATTGTTTAACAGATTATGTTACCTAGCTGTTAGTTAGTTCTGATGAGGAACATGTTTTCTTCATCATCATCTAATTCATCAGAAACTAAAGATTTTTGTTGTAGTCATATTTTTTATATATTGGATAATATGGATTTAATGTGTAAGCAGTTTAATTGTTTATATTCAATTCTCACTTTAGAGTTTAAGGGAGAGTGTTGGAATAAATAGTTATTATTAATATGTAAACTGTAAGTTTAAGCATAGCATAAGTTCATGTACACTGTGTGTCTGACAGTAGTTAGTTAATTATATATTAATTTGTCATGTAGAAGTTTTTCATTAAAACTTAAAAAGCACCATTTATGAGTTAATTCTATGTATTAAAATAAAATCCTAATAAGAAATAAAAATTAAACTGATAATTTTTGATAATATCCCGTCGTCAAGATCATTACATCAGATGCCCTTCGTTGCTACGAAAAAATACATTGAGTGATATTAATGACAATGAAAACCTCAGTTCAGTGCAACAACAAATTAATGATACGGATAACGTTAACCAAAAATTAAAGTACATAAATACAGCTATACAAACAGCAGGAAAGAAACATCTGACAAAAACAACAACAAAGAACAAGGGGTGGATGACACAGGACATACTAGACTTGATGGAACAAAGAAGAAAGATGAAGAATTACCTAGACAAATACAAAGAAATAAACAAACACATAAAAAAGAGAATAAAAGAAGCCAAAGAGGCGTGGATTAAAGAACAGTGTGAAGAAATGGAAACCTATGAGAAAAAGTACGATGCGTTCAATATGCACAAAAAAGTAAAAGAGATAACAGGAAGCATAAAGAAATGCGAAATAGGTAAACTTAAAGACAAAGATGGAAATCTTATTGTAGATCTAGAGAATAAAATAAAAAGATGGACAGAATACCTGAATAAATTATTTGAAGACGATAGAAACAACTTAACTCAGATAATCAATGCAACTGGGCCAGACATATTGAAAGAAGAAGTAGAATACGCAATAAGAAACGCTAAAAATGGAAAAGCAAACGGACCTGATGAAATCCCTACAGAACTGCTGAAGCTTTTGAATGATAAATCCGTAACCATAATATTGCATATATTCAATACAATATACAGTACTGGTATAATACCGCAAGAATGGTTGCTTTCTACGTTTGTCACCATACCGAAGAAAACTAAGGCAATGCAATGTTCAGATCATCGAACAATCTCCTTGATGAGTCACCTGCTTAAAATATTTCTTAGAGTCATTCACAACCGAATCTATCAAAAACTAGACATCGATATTAACGATACACAGATGGGATTCAGAAAAGGATTAGGTACAAGGGATGCTCTCTTTGCCTTGAACGTTCTAACACAGAGATGCCTAGATGTTAACCAAGAGGTACACGCCTGCTTTGTAGACTTTGAAAAGGCCTTTGACAAAGTACGCCACAGTAAACTCAAAGAAATCCTGGACAGTAAGAACATTGACACCAGAGACATACAAATAATATTAAATCTGTACTGGAATCAGCGAGCTAATATAAAAATAGAAGAACAAACATCGGACGAAATAGAAATACGTAGAGGAGTACGACAGGGTTGTATATTGTCACCGCTCTTATTTAATATCTACAGCGAACAAATATGCCAAGAAGCTCTCTCATATGCAAACGAAGGGATAATAGTCAATGGAGAAGTTATCAATAACATTCGATATGCTGACGATACTGTGATAATGGCAAGAACAGCGGAAGATCTACAACATTTAGTTGAAACTATGAATGAGATATGTAATAACTACGGCATAAGGATGAACGTCAAAAAAACCAAATATATGACCTTCAGTAAGAATCCAATAAATGACACTAGTATCACAATAAACGGTACCCAACTTGAAAAAGTAAACGAATACAAATACTTGGGAACCCTTATCAATGAAACAGGTGACCAAAATCACGAGATAAAAAGACGTATTGAAATTGCCAGGTCTACTTTTATAAAAATGAAAAAATTATTTTGTAATCGTGATATCAGTATTCATCTACGAACTAGAATGTTAAAATGCTATGTATTCAGTACTTTGCTCTACGGTGTGGAGTCATGGACTCTTAAACAGAGGAATATTAAAAATCTTGAAAGCTTTGAGATGTGGTGCTACCGCCGTATACTACGAATAAGTTGGGTGGATAAAATTACAAATGAAGAAGTAATACGTAGAATAAATAACGAGCCAGAAGTTCTACGGAGTATAAAAAAGAGAAAACTTGAATACTTAGGCCACCTGATGAGAGGACAAAAGTACACATTCCTACAAAATATAATGCAAGGAAAAATCCAAGGACGAAGAAATCCAGGCCGTAGAAGAATGTCCTGGATGAGAAATTTGAGAGAGTGGTTTGGCTGTATCACTAACGAATTGTTCAAAACAGCAGTAAATAAAATTAGAATCGCCCTAATGATATCCAATCTCCGATAGGAGAGGCACTCAAAGAAGAAGAATGACAATAATTAATGTTTTAAAATTTATAAAAATGATGACTTTCAACCGTCAAATATTTATAAACATTCTGTGTTTAATTGTATAGTATTTTTACTACAAAAGCAAGATTACGTAGGTCAAAATTTCTGACGTAAGAGCACTGCCAAATAATTAGAATGTGACTTTTCATCATGGCCACGTTAATGTCATTACTTGTTAGATATTTTCTTTATTTTTGTTTACTGTACAAATAATATCTCTAGTCCTTTATTCTAATTAATTATGTCAATCAGTTTTCATTTCTTGCCGAAATATATTAATAAAACGCCGAAATATTTGTAAAAGTAAATAAACATCAACTTTAAAATTGACATTTCTCTAGAATTCTTATAAGTGTCGAAATGGTAATATAATAAGAAAAACGTAATCGCGATTATATTGAGAATTTTAGAATTATATTAATTAGATAACCAAAAACATTTTTTATTTTAATAATATAAATTTTATGAAACAATCCTTTAAGATAAATACTCCAGAAAATAATAATTTTATTTAAATATATTAGAAAATCGTACGCTACTGATGTGACAGTTCTGTGGTGCTACATTTTTACTTCGTTTCGTACACAATTTGATTCCAAATGTAGCTTTAAAACACTACTGTTTTTATAAATAGGCACCTACATATTAATATAGCTTAATTTAAAAACTATTGTAATTACTGTTATGTACCTATTAAGAGGAAACAGTAGCGATCAACAGGTAGCGAAAATGCATTCCAAGATTGCGGCTGTAATTTTGAATATTTTTTCGAGATATTTGGCACACGTATTCGTAATATAATAAAGAATGGCGGTACAGAGCCCAATTTGAAACATATAATAATATGTGGAAATTACTCTGTATTTAAATACAATATTAAAAAAACGAGCCTGTACTGCCATTAAGAAGAATAAAAAAAATACACTTTCTTCAAATAAACTTTTTTATCCGATGCCTAGATTTTGTGTCATTTTGGAACTACTAAAATTTTGTATTTCATTAGTAGTTCCAAAATGGCACAAAATCTAGGCATCGGATAAAAAAGTTTATTTGAAGAAAGTGTATTTTTTGTTCTTCGTAATGGCGGTACAGACTCGTTTTTTTAATATTGTATTTAATTGCAGAGTAATTTCCACATATTAATATATTTTTCAAAGCGGACTCTGTACCGCCATTCTTTATTATATTACGAATACGTGTGCCAAGTATCTCGAAAAAATATTCAAAATTACAGCCGCAATCTTGGAACGCGTTTTGGCTACCTGTTGATCGCTACTGTATAACCTTAATTGTGTTTGTGTTTGTATTGAGCAACATAATATGCCAAATCAAAATGCTTCTTTAATAGTATATTTTGAACAAGAACGAAATAATGGAATAATTCTCTTTTACCATTAACTGAAGAGAAGTAAGTTAAAGAATTTAGATTTCTTAGATTAGGTTATTAGAAATAAGGTTATTATTAGATTTACAGATCAGAAAGTTTTCTTATGAATTTTAGCGTTTGCAGTAGTTAGTTTTTAAAATATTAAATAATCTGTGTTTATGACTATACCTACACTATGATAATATTGTTGTTAATTAATATATTTCGGCAAGTAATGAAAACCAATTGTCATCACTAACTATAATAAATAATAATAGGTAGTAAACAAAAAAAAAAAAGAAAAACATCTCTGACAAGTATTGACATAAACGTGGCCATGCTGAAAAGTCACATTCTAATGTTTTGACAGTGCTCTTACGTCAGAAATTTTGACCTACGTAATCTTGCTTTTGTAGTAAAAATACTATACTAATTTGTATTTACATAAATAAATTACAATAAAATTTTGGTTTTGAACAGTTTTATTCATGAAATAATCGCTGTAATTTTCATTTCTGTAGGTCAGAATCTCCTATGAATGAAATAATAAGCAAAATAAAATGTATGCTGGTAATACTTTAGAATTTACAATTATAGGTGTATGTCAATGATGAGTGATAAAAGTATTCTAAATGTTGATCTTGTTTATTTAAAATTTTGTCGATAGAGCATGTTATCAATAAAGTCACTAGAAAAAGTAGTCACTGATAAACAGAACTTAAATAATTGATGGATTCGACCGTTACTTGATAGACGTTCATTTCATCTAACAATAAAACACTGAAAACGTTTGTTTTCTATACTTCCACAAAATGTATTACAACTAAGTGACTACAGCTGTTTCGGCAGAGTGCCTTTCTCAAGTGATATAGTTTACAATGTGTTTGCCTTTTTAAGTCTTTAACTGAAGAGGATGAGGAGTGGGAAGCTGTTTGTCTCGAGTTGGTCATTCAGAATTATATCTGTATTTTTCAATTTACTAATTTCCATAGATTCTAAAAAAGATAGCTTAAGGCCCTTATTTTGGATATGCAGAATTTGAAACTTTTTATTGAAAGAATGATTATGTTCTAGAAGGTTAAGTGCATATGTAGAAGTGTCTGTTTTTTTATTGTTGAAAGCCCTTTTGTGTTCTGCTATCCGTTTGTCAAAGGTTCTGCCAGTTTGACCGATGTAAATTTTCGGACAATCACCACAAGTTAATTTGTACACACCACTCTGTAGTTGCTTTCTCTTTCAGCTTTATCGTTCTTAATATATTTACTTAAGTTGTTGTTAGTTCTGAAGGCTGGTGTTATTCCTTTCTTTTTTATGTATCTGGCTGTTTTTGTTGTTATCTTGCCAGCATATGTGAGAGAGCAGAAGGTACTGGGTTCGTTCTGTGGTGGTGGATACACTAATTTCAGGGCTTTCTTATGGATTTTTTGGTTTAAAATTTTGTTAACTGTGTGTTCGTTATAGCCATTGTTTACTGCTATCTGTTTAATGATGTTTAGTTCTATCTCGAAGTTATTTTTTGTCATGGGAATTTATGTCAGTCTGTGTACAATGCTATGGTAGGCTTCTAATTTGTGTTGTGTAGGATGGGATGATGAATTGTGTATGGTTATGTTAGTATGGGTAGGTTTATGATATACGGAGAACTCATGTTTGTTGTGTAGTCTGGTAATCGTTACATCTAAAAAGTTTATGGAATTATTCTGTTCTGTTTCTATTGTAAACTCAATATTACTATGAAGTGAATTAATGTATGATAGAAATTGGTCAAGCTGTCTGTTAGTTCCTGTAAAGCATACTAGTATATCATCCACGTATCTCCACCAATATAAGAACTGTTTAAATACGGGATGTTTAGAAACTGTTGTTTCAAGTTGGTTCATAAATATATCTGATAGCAATGGGCTTAGAGGATTACCCATAATAAGTCCTGCACTGTTGTTTGTGTATATTTGATTATTGAATTCAAAATAGTCTTGATTTATGCAAATTTCAAGAAGGTCTAAAATTTCAGATGCAATGATCTTGCAATGATTGTAATGATTTCAGATGCAATGATGCAATGAACTTAGTTGTAATAAATTTTGTGGAAGTATAGAAAACAAAGGTTTTCAGTGTTTTATTGTTAGATAAAATGAACTTCCATCAAGTAACGGTCGAATTCATCAATTATTTAAAGGAAGCCAATACAGGGCTATTGACCATATTGTTTTCAAGATTGCTTTTAAAGCGTAGATTAACAACACAAAATATCTGGTTTCTTAATAGTGTAGGAAACAGAGGTTGAACCTTGCAAAATGGACACAAGTCCGGTTATATTTTTTTTCTATTATATCAAGGGGTGCTTATTATAAGACTAACTTTTTCTGAAAAAATTTCGCCCCGGAAACCCCTTTTCACCCCTTTAAATGGGGTAATTTGTGGTTTTTGCGGAAGGTAGCCCTTCCTGTACCTTTTACAAAAATTTTTTTTATAGAAGTATGAAGAGTATTTTCTACGATTTATTTCCCGACAGCATATGTCTATCATCCACCGTTTAGCGGGGGTGGCGCCCCAAAGTTGATCAGTTTTTAAAAAAGATGTTTTTAAAAAATATATACGAAGTAGTTTTCAATCCTAATAGTAAATTATTAATATTGAAAATATTAAAAATATTACTAAATGATTTTTAAAATTGAAAACTTATTGGTACAATTTCCTGGTGACACCTCCAAGACTTCTACAATTTGCAAGTCAAATGGATGCTGCAGTGAAGACGAGAGGGAAGGAATTCTACACTATGCAATTCACATCCCCCGTCTGCAGCTGGTAAAGTTCCAACGGAAAAATGCACCTAGTTACTCTACGGAGTAATACGACTATAAAATAAAAATAAAAAATTTGTGAATTGCATAGTGTAGAATTCCTTCCCTCTCGTCTTCACTGCAGCATCCATTTGACTTGCAAATTGTAGAAGTCTTGGAGGTGTCACCAGGAATTTGTACCAATAAGTTTTCAATTTAAAAATCTTTTAGTAATATTTTTAATATTTTCAATATTAATAATTTACTATTAGGATTGAAATCTACTTCGTCTTTCAATGCCAGATGGCGCTAGCCACCTACTATCATCACTTCAGTTGCAATGGGTGGGAAAACCTCTCGATACGAATCAGTTAAATTATGGAGAACAGTGCCTACGTTCCTTCCGATGAAGGCTCCAATAAGAGCCGAAAATCGCGATTCAAGAGACTGGACTGCACTCCGTATTCTAATTTAAAAGTAAGATTGTTTTGCCTTCGCATTGCAACTGAATAAAAATGGTATACATTTTTATTTTAAAAAATATATATTTTTCCCTAACTGTAAAGGAAATTAAGAAGAAATCCTACGGCAATAAGTGACTGATTTTTTGGTATAGGTTTCACTGAAAAGTAATTGCCCTATTTTTAATTACAGGGTGTTACATTTTAAAAAACCTCTTTTTATACCATCTGAACCGTTTATGCTAGAGTAAAAAGACTTTCAGCGATTACCCATATACTGGTGCTACTTACAAATTTGTATAATGCACCCCCATTTTTCCCCGGAACCAACCCAAAAAAAAAAAGAAGAATTAATAAAGAAAGTGATTTTCTTGGAATCCTTCACACACAATGCCCTGTATTAACCCTTAAGTACTAACATCTTAAATCAATGGCGCAAACACTAACTAACCGCCTGAGAGACGGGTTTCACATTTTACTGGTTATTTTTCTTTTGTTAAATATCATAATGTAAAAAAATATTTCGATGACTTACTGAAAGTATTACTTATCTAAAAAACACAGTAGTTGATCTAGTTTTTCTGTATTTATTAAAATACAAAACATTATAACAAGAATGAAAGGATTGTTTGTGTGACTTTTTATTCCTGAAAAAAAGTGGGATAAAAATGAAACAAATTAAATAATCTTGATAAAAATTTATAATCGAGTTAAACAAAGAGTAATAAACATGAAAATAAAAAAATTTTAAAAAATATTAAAACAAAAAAAAACTGACAGGCACTAAAATTTGTACAGTGTAGCAATGGTAGTCAGTGGCAACATTTTCATCACAAATTGATCCCACTTCGCTTACGTCGTCTTCTACCTCATCAAGTCATTTTAAAAGAGTTTCCTCATAGTCTTTATCCCCTTATTTGAACTTTTTGACGAACTGGGGCACATTATGTTTAATGACGAACTGGGCACAAACACTAACACCCCGTCTATTAGACGGAAATCAGACTTTGAGTCTAAATATCTTTCGAATAACAACCTGCAGCAAATTGCCGAATTCAATACTAGTAAATAACAACCCAACTTAAAAAGTCATAAACAGATGACCTTCAAATTTTTCTAGGAAGGGAAATATCCCACTTTCAACAAACGATGCCGTCTGAGAAACGGTGTGTTAGTACTTAAGGGTTAATATACTTCATATGTCATTTTGTGCACGTTACTATTTTTCCATGCATGGATACCAAAAGCGATTTCCTAGTGCGACCCCTGTAGCAATAAAAAAATAAATAAAATAGGGGGTTGAATTTTTTTTTTTGCTTTTTGATCCATATGGGTATATGCTTCATTAATAGTACTTTTCAAAAATATATATGGTTATTGCAACATCCCTGCGCAAACCACCCCTATTCTTGAAAATATACTGCAGAAACTACCACTATGAATTGGCGAGGAATTTTTTACGATTTTCTCATTACCTATGCATTCTTTTTAAACAAAACTTATACAAAGTTAAAGACCACTATTTACTCTAAAAATTAGGCCCTTTTCATTTTTTTCGTATAAGCAACCGTTACGGCACAGTGGCGCCGTAAACCTCATATATGTTTTGGCGGGATCCAGTTTTTTTTTTCGTCATCTGTTAGTTTTATTGATAAAGTCCTTATTTAAAATAAAACAACACAGTGTAACCTACAAATTATGACCTATGCACATTTTACAATCTTTGCGCCCCACCCAAAGCCACAGTGGTGGCCCAAAATCAATTTTTGCATATTTTCGCCACCTACACGCATTTTATTGCATTAATGCCACCTTAATAGCACAATATTTACCCTTAAGTGGTTGCTAAGCAGTGGCGGATCCAGGGAGGGGCGATGGGGTGATCACCTACCCCCTCTCTCAAACCAAGTGATATTATATTCAAAGATTATAAAAATATTCATTTATTTTTATAGAAATACTTATATTATTATTTTTATAAGAATGGCGTACTTTTTATGCTTTAGCGACAGTGGAGGATCCAGCATCGTCAAGAGGGGGGTGCCAATTGGCTAAATTTCTATAAAAATAAAAGAATATTTTTATAATCTTTGAATATAACATCACTTGGTTTGAGAGGGGGGAGGTGATCACCCCCAACACCCCTCCCTGGATCCGCCACTGCTTAGCGACCACCTAAGGGTAAATATTGTGCTATTAAAGTAGCATTAATGCAATAAAATGCGTGTAGGTGGCGAAAATATGCAAAAATTGATTTTGGGCCACCACTGTGGCTTTGGGGCGCAAAGATTGTAAAATGTGCATAAGTCATAATTTGTTAGTTACACTGTGTTGTTTTATTTTACATAACTACTTTATCAATAAAACGAACAGATGACGAAAAAAAAAACAAAAACTGGAGCCCGCCAAAGCATATATGAGGTTTACGGCGCCACTGTGCCGTAACGGTTGCTTATACGAAAAAAATGAATGGGACCTAATGTTTAGAGTAAATAGTGGTCTTTAACCTTGTATAATTTTTGTTTAAAAAGAATGCATACTTAATGAGAAAATCGTAAAAATATGCTTGCCAAGGAATCGGGGTAGTTTCTGCAGTATATTTTCAAGGATAGGGATGGTTTCGGCAGGGATGTTGCAATAACCAAATATATTTTTGAAAAGCACTATTGATGAAGCATATGCCCATAAGGATCAAAAAGCAAAAAACAAAAAAAAAATTTCAACCCCCCATTTTATTTATTTTTTTCGACTACAGGGGTTGCACAAGGAAATCGCTTTTGGTGTCCGTGCATGGGTAATAATAACGTGCACAAAATGATATATGAAGCATATTAATAAAGGGCATTGTGTCTGAAGGATTCCAAGAAAATCACTTTATTTATTAATTCTTCTTTTTTTTTGGGTGGTTCCGGGGAAAAAATGGAGGTGCATTATACAAATTTGTAAATAACATCAGTACATGGGTAATCGCTGAAAGTCTTTTTACTCTAGCATAAACGGTTCAGATGGTATAAAAAGGGGTTTTTTAAAATGTATCACCCTGTAATTAAAAAAAAGGCAATTACCCTTAAGTGAAACCTATACCAAAAAATCAATCAATTATTTGTGAATAATTGTCGCAGTATTTCTTCTTAATTTCCGTTACAGTTCGGGAAAAATATATTTTTCCGCAAATCGCCAGGAAATTTTGACATTCCTGTCAAAATTTCTTGAAGAAAAAGTCAGAACTTCCTTACTGTAAGGAAATGTCATTTCCTTACTGTAAGGAAATGATATTTCCGTACAGTTGTTAGTGTTCTATTTATAAGCGTCAAGTTTGACAATTCAACCTCAATACGTTTCCATAGTAACCCAAGTAATTTTATTAGGAATTTCAAAGCACCATTTATTTGGGAATAAAATTATCGCGTTTTTTTTAAATCAATCAATATCTGTCGAATTTTAAACGATTTGCGGAAAAATAGTATGTTTACCTCGTAGGAAAAGCCACATTCCTGGACTCTGTGTTGCTAAGTCTCGGCTTGCGCCTCGACTTAGCAATCTTCACAGTCGTCCAGGAATGTTAAGCTTTTCCTACCCGGTAAACAATGTACTATTTTTAAAAAACATCTCTTTTAAAAACTTGTCAACTTTGGGGCGCCACCCCCGCTAAACGGTTGAGGATGGACAGATGCTGTCGGGAAATAAATCGTAGAAAATATAGTCCTCTTCATATTTCTATAAAAGAAATTTTTTGTAAAAGGTACAGGAAGGGCTACGTTCCGCAAAAACCACAAATTACCCCATTTAAAGGGGTGAAAAGGGGGGTTCCGGAGCGAAATTTTTTCAGAAAAAGTTAGTCTTATAATAAGCACCCCTTGATATATCAGAAAAAAAATAAAACCGGACTTGTGTCCATTTTGCAAGGTTCAACCATTGTTTCCTACACTATAACATGTGCGTGAAAAACAACGTGTTCCCGAAATGCATAAAAAGTTAAAAACCAATAACCGCAGTGCCGCCGCCAAAGCAGGTAGCCATCGGGGCCAAACCAGATGGCTGAAACGGGATAGGAGCACCCAGTACAGAAAACGAGATATTATAGCTGTTTATCTTAAGGTAGTTATGTCATTCAGAATTACATTATAGATTAGGTAATATAGAATTTGATATCCTAGATTCTAACGTAAGAACTGAAGTAGATAATATAATTGACAAAAAATTTAATACACAGTGTAAAAAACTAAATAATCTAATTTACAATAGTAAAAAACTCAATACTCATTATACAAAAAATTTTTCAAATCATAATTTTTTTAGTAGATTTATAAACTTAACAGATACTGAATTCAATAATAGTGAGATAGAACTTTTAGAGAAAGGATTCAAACAAAACTTGCCTCAACAGGATAATCAAAGAAATTTAGAATATTTAGGTAGAGAATGTGAAGTAGCGTTAAACAAAACTGACAAGAATATAGAAAAAAGCATCATTGCAAAATCTATTACCGATGTATCTAGTGAAACTAATAATTCCTGTTAAAAAGAAAACCAAATAGCCGTTTCAATTAAAAATAAATCAATAAAACATGACATAATATTTACAAAAGCAGACAAAGGTAACACTACTATTGCTATCGATAAAAGAGACTATAATAACAAAACAATAGAATTTTTAAATAACCAAAATAGTATAACACTAAACAAAGAACCCACAGAAAAATACCGAAAACAAATTAAACTAGCCATTGAAAATTCAAAATCAATACTAAATCCAACAGAACAGAAATACCTTAATATTATGAACCCACAACCTCCTAAATTATACTCTTTTATTAAACTACACAAACCTGACCACCCAATAAGGCCTGTAGTTTCTTTTTATACAGCTCCGTCATATAAACTTTCAAAAAAACTGACAGATATTATTACAGAATAGACTAAATTCACTTTCACCTAAATTCACCGTAAAAAATACACCAGAACTAGTTAATAATATACAACATTTTCAATTACCCAACAACTACAGACTAATTTCATTTGACGTAAAAAATCTTTTTCCGAGTGTTCCTCCTACAGAAACTTTTGTTTTAGTTAAAAATCTTTTAGACCATAATAGTACAAATCCGATCATTGCATCTGAAATTTTACACCTTCTTGAAATTGGCATAAATCAAGACTATTTTGAATTCAATAATCAAATATACACAAACAACAGTGCAGGACTTATTATGGCTAATCCTCTTAGCCCATTGCTATCAGATATATTTATGAACCAACTTGAAACAACAATTTCTAAACATCCCGTATTTAAACAGTTCTTATATTGGTGGAGATACGTGGATGATATACTAGTATGCTTTACAGGAACTAACAGACAACTTGACCAATTTCTATCATATATTTATTCACTTCATAGTAATATTGCGTTTACAATAGAAACAGAACAGAATAATTCCATAAACTTTCTAGGTGTAACGATTACCAGACTACACAACAAACATGAGTTCTCCGTATATCATAAACCTACCCATACTGACACAACCATACACAATTCATCATCCCATCCTACACAACACAAATCAGCAGCCTACCATAGCATGATACACAGACTGACAGAAATTCCCATGACAAAAAATAACTTCGAGATAGAACTAAACATCATTAAACAAATAGCAGTAAACAATGGCTATAACGAACAAACAGTTAACAAAATTTTAAACCAAAAACTCCATAAGAAAGCCCTGAAATTAGTGTATCCACCACCATAGAAAGAACCCAGTAACTTCTGCTCTCTCACATATACTGGCAAGATAACAACAAAAACAGCCAGATACATAAAAAAGAAAGGAATAACACCAGCCTTCAGAACTAACAACAACTTAAGTAAATATATTAAGAACAATAAAAGCCGAAAGAGAAAGCAACTACAGAGTGGTATGTACAAACTAACTTGTGGTGACTGTCCGAAAACTTACATCGGTCAAACTGGCAGAACCTTTGACAAACGGATAGCAGAACACAAAAGGGCTTTTAACAATAGAAAAACAGACACTTCTACATACGCACTTCACCTTCTAGAACATAATCATTCTTTCAATGAAGAGTTTCAAATTCTGCATATCCAAAATAAAGGCCTTAAGCTATCTTTTTTATAATCTATGGAAATTAATAAATTGAAAAATACAGATATAATTCTGAATGACCAACTCGAGACAAAAAGCTCCCCACTCCTCAACCTCTTCAGTTAAAGAATTAAAAAGGCAAACACATTGTAAACTATATCACTTGAGAAAGGCACCCTGCCGAAACAGCTGTAGTCACTTAGTTGTAATAAATTTTGTGGAAGTGTAGAAAACAAACGTTTTCAGTGTTTTATTGTTAGATAAAATGAACTTCCCTCAAGTAACGGTCGAATCCATCAATTATTTAAAGGAAGCCAATACAGGGCTATTGACCATATTGTTTTCAAGATTGCTTTTAAAGCGTAGATTAACAACACAAAATATCTGGTTTCTTAACATGTGCGTAAAAAACAACCTGTTCCCGAAATACATAAAGTTAAAAACCAGCAACCGCAATGCCGCCGCCAAAGCAGGTATCCATCAGGGCCAAACCAGATGGCTGAAACGGGATAGGAGCACCCAGTACAGAAAACGAGATATTACTGCTGTTTATCGTAAGGTATGTTATTCAGAATTACATTATAGATTAGATAATATAGAATTTGATATCCTAGATTCTAACGTAAGAACTGAAGTAGATAAATATAATTGACAAAAAATTTAATACACAGTGTAAAAAACTAAATAATCTAATTTACAATAGTAAAAAACTTAATACTCATACAAAAAATTTTTCAAATCATATTTTTTTTAATAGATTTATAAACTTAACAGCTACTAAATTCAATCATAGTGAGATAGAACTTTTAGAGAAAGGATTCAAACACAACTTGCCTCAACATAATAATCAAAAAAAATTAGAATATTTAGGTGTAGAATGTGAAGTAGCGTTAAACAAAACTGCCAAGAACATAGAAAAAAGCATCATTGCAAAATCTATTATGTACCGATGTATGTAGTGAAACTAATAATCCCTGTTACAAAGAAAACCCAATAGCCGTTTCAATTAAAAATAAATCAATAAAACATGACATAATATTTTCAAAAGCAGACAAAGGTAACACTACTATTGCTATCGATAAAAGAGACTATAATAACAAAACAATAGAATTTTTAAATAACCAAAATAGTATAACACCAAACAAAGAACCCACAGAAAAATACCGAAAACAAATTAAACTAGCCATTGAAAATTCAAAATAAATACTAAATCCAACAAAACAGAAATACCTTAATATTATGATCCCACAACCTCCTAAATTATACTCTTTTATTAAACTACACAAACCTGACCACCCAATAAGGCCTGTAGTTTCTTTTTATACAGCTCCGTCATATAAACTTTCAAAAAAACTGACAGATATTATTACAGAATACATTAAATTTGCACCTAAATTCACCGTAAAAAATACATTAGAACTAGTTAATAAAATACAACATTTTCAATTACCCAACAACTACAGATTAATTTCATTTGACGTAAAAAATCTTTTTCCTAGTATTCCTCCTAGAGAAACTTTTGTTTTAGTTAAAAATCTTTTAGACCATAATAGTACAAATCCGATCATTGCATCTGAAATTTTACACCTTCTTGAAATTTGCATAAATCAAGACTATTTTGAATTCAATAATCAAATATACACAAACAACAGTGCAGGACTTATTATGGGTAATCCTCTTAGCCCATTGCTATCAGATATATTTATGAACCAACTTGAAACAACAATTTCTAAACATCCCGTATTTAAACAGTTCTTATATTGGTGGAGATACGTGGATGATATACTAGTATGCTTTACAGGAACTAACAGACAATTTGACCAATTTCTATCATACATTAATTCACTTCATAGTAATATTGCGTTTACAATAGAAACAGAATAGAATAATTCCATAAACTTTCTAGATATAACGATTACCAGACTACACAACAAACATGAGTTCTCCGTATATCATAAACCTACCCATACTGACACAACCATACACCATTCATCATCCCATCCTACACAACACAAATTAGCAGCCTACCATAGCATGATACACAGACTGACAGAAATTCCCATGACAAAAAATAACTTCGAGATAGAACTAAACATTATTAAACAAATAGCAGTAAACATTGGCTATAACGAACAAACACTTAACAAAATTTTAAACCAAAAACTCCATAAGAAAGCCTTGAAATTAGTGTATCCACCACCACAGAAAGAACACAGTACCTTCTGCTCTCTCAGATGTACTGGCAAGATAACAACAAAAACAGCCAGATACATAAAAAAGAAAGGAATAACACCAGCCTTCAGAACTAACCACAACTTAAGTAAATATATTAAGAACAATAAAAGCCGAAAGAGAAAGCAACTACAGAGTGGTGTGTACAAACGAACTTGTGGTGACTGTCCGAAAATTTACATCGGTCAAACTGGCAGAACCTTTGACAAACAGATAGCAGAACACAAAAGGGCTTTCAACAATAGAAAAACAGACACTTCTACATACGCACTTCACCTTCTAGAACATAATCATTCTTTCAATGAAGAGTTTCAAATTCTGCATATCCAAAATAAAGGCCTTAAACTATCTTTTTTAGAATCTATGGAAATTAATAAATTGAAAAATACAGATATAATTCTGAATGACCAACTCGAGATAAACAGCTCCCCACTCCTCAACCTCTTCAGTTAAAGACTTAAAGAGGCAAACACATTGTAAACTATATCACTTGAGAAAGGCACTCTGCCGAAACAGCTGTAGTCACTTAGTTGTAATAAATTTTGTGGAAGTATAGAAAACAAACGTTTTCAGTGTTTTATTGTTAGATCTTAAATACCACAAAAAAACAAAACACCTAAAAGTTATATTTGGTCACTTAGATAATACCCCAATAAATTGTTAAATCAACGATGGAAAACGATGTTCCTCAATTTACTGTAGATTAGAAATTAGAAGCAGAATAATTTTAGTTGATTTTTTATAATTCCGATACAAATTCTACGAAAACACGTATTGTTCTCCCACACTAACTTTTCCCATGCCTCACGATTCATTTTCAAACAACTTAAATCAAAAAATAAAGTGACGTACGTCGGATACGTACTGTCAGAGTGTAAGTGGTAATAATTAGGACATGGCTATTATCCCGTGAACGTATTTTATAACGTTAATTTATTGAAGTGTTTAATCTTTTTTCACTATTGAGGAGATTGATGGACAACAGCTTGAACACCATACAGACTATTACGAATATAGAGATAAATATAGAACGGTAATAAATAAATTAAAAATAAAGTCACAACAACAAAGTTACTATTGTTAAGATTTAATATTACCTATGGTTGAGAAATACAAAACGATCGAGTGGATCACATAAAAAACAATTAATATTTTTTATCGCCAACCGTAGCTAAAGTCATTCATTACTGTACTTATTTGCCCTCATAAGCGGCAGTAAAGTAACACTTTATTGTACTGAAAGAAGAATTTTACTTTACCTGCCGCGATTAATCGAGATTGAATGTAGGTGATCGATGGCAGTAATCGATTATTTATTTGAGTTAACTTCCAATTTATTAACTTTAATTATTAAAAATATTGTACACAATTTAAGACATTTTTAATTAAATTTATGTCAAAAAGTGAAATTCTGAAGTATTTTGTAATTATATTCATGTAAAATAAATCAAAATTTTACCGATTTAGTAATTATTCAATATTGATAATTATCGATTAAAAATCGAAAGCGGCCATTAAGCAAAAGTCAGCTGTCATCACTGTTATGAAATTTTTATTACGTCTAAAATATAAAAAATTCTTCAATTGTAAATTGTAAGTACATAAGTGTTTAAACCAATATCAAATTGTTGGCGATAAAAATTTGTATGCACCACGTCAGTAAAGACTATTTATCAAACTCGTTTGTTATTCGCCTCGCTCACTATGCTCGTTCTACTCATAGTATCAGACTCGTTCGATAAAGAGTAACTTTACTGACTTGGTACATAAATAAATATTTTCTATTCTCATACTATGATAGGTACTATTCTCAAAAAGTGTTTATTGTTGTGTTAATTACTATATTATGGGTGACACAATTAGACAAGACGACGAAACAGGTTCAGGTGAGTATCTACAAATATTTTTTAATATTATGGCATGTAGAATCAGCGCTAACAGTGGTTTAAATAATTTATTCGAATAAGATTCTGAAGCAAAATTTAAGGGAGTTAAAAATTTTATAAATACATTTCCACAAGATAGAATTTGTAGCTGGCTGTATACCATTAATTACAAGTAATTTAATGAAAAATTCCTCTTGCAACTAGTCAACTAGGCAACTATGCAGCTAGGCAACTAACGTGTTGTTGCCTGTCACCTCTTGTAACATAATGACCTAATTAATTATTACCTGGTAACCCACTTACCACGTGTGGGAGTCATATGTTGCCCTAGGGCCGTATCCATCGGAATTATATCCATCCTTTGGATTTTACCATGTTTACATTTATATAAGACTTTTAGTCTATTTTTGAAAGGTTCTAACCTTTGTATTTTTGGGTGGCTTATCATGTTCTTGTAACACTGATGATGCTCTTGTTACAGAGCGAAAACCTTTTGTTTTTATATTTGTAGCCCTTCCAAGGGCTTTTAAAATTAATATACCTTTTACCAAGAGGAATTTTTAATTAAATTAAAAATAAATTTATTTATCTATTATGAAATTCACACTGGAAGTGCAGTACGGTTAAGATAGGAATGCGCATTCAGTGCAACGCACAGTTCCTGTGCGACGCTCTTGAGAGAGCAATCAACTAATCAACAACTGGTGAAGACCGACAACCCTATGCGTTTATTCCCCATTAGAAATGTATTGCCCTAACTTAGCCGTACTGCCCTCTTGGTGTGAATTTCTCTCTAGACATAACCAAATTATTCAACTTATACAAGGCTGAGGTACCAAATAACGTTTCATTGTTTTTATTCCGTCGCATTTTCAATCGGAACTTCAATTTGAGCTTTCATTCTCCAATTTCAGGCAGTTGTCGCAAATGTTAAATCATTTAACGTTAAAATTAAATCCGCTATAGCAAATAACGAAGAGTGTCACATTACTCAAGCAGAGCAAGAACTATATCAAAGAAGGGCACACGCCGCACGAATAGGTATGAATCAGGACGCAGCAGCTGCTGTTCTCGACAACGGTCTGACAGTTATTTCATTTGACCTTATGAAAATTTTAGCAACACCAATTATTTCTACGGGAATTGTCTACTACAAAAGGCGTAAATTCTTAGTCTCTGGACATTCATATTTACCGAATGACCAAGATCTCGGACTTATTGAGAAGAACAAGAAGCACTATAAAAACATCTATGTTCCTAGTGACTGGATGCAAGTAGTGTCTGACACATGAAAAAAGAACAAGTTTCATGTGGTCGGAATGAAATCCACAGATTTTTATCCACGCAAGGTTTGGAAAAGGCGTTAACCTATCGTAAAACAACTGAAACAGGAGAAAAAGTAGAGTGGTTGCGCAATTGCGCATACAGTGGCTACACTACAGTAAGGAAAAATCTGGATTTATTCAATTCTCTTAATGTTGTTCTGAAGCTATTTTCTTGTGGTATTTTTATAATTAACTTGTTTTGATGGGAAATAAGCCACAATTTTACTAAAAAAATGATTTAATTAACGTTTCGACGTCCAAGTCGGATGTCGTTGTCAACATACAAAAAATATTAATTAACGAAAAGGTTCGTTTTTATGAAGCTAACATGACAAAACGGGACAAGAAAAACATTTTGGAACTTGCCACATTCAATCAGCGATTATTTGCAGGACCAAGACTGATACAAGTAGCAAAATACAAAATTTGTATTTTGCTAGCAAATATTTAATGAATTTTATAAACTACTTCTACACAGTGAACGTGCTGCAGAGGACCTGGGCGCAATAGCAGGTGATGAACATTGAAAAATATTGTAAATAAAGTTTATTTGCCTTAAATAAATTTAAATACTTGTATTTTCCTTTTTTTGTATCACAAGCCCTTATTGCTTTGACAAGTTATAACAAAACTATAAATGCAAAAGCGGCCCAAACCACAATCAAATCTTTATTGTTTTAATCACATGCAAAGAAATAGTATATTATTCAACGAGCATGTAATGATGGCTATTACTCACGATGATGAAGTTTCATGATGATGAGCCGAAGGCGAGTGTCGTAATTCATCAGAGTGAGTAATAGGCGTTATATGCTAGTAGAATACTATACTTTTTCTACGACCTTTTTTTATTTTAATTAGTAAAAAATTTAATTATCAACTACCTACTCAAGATTTAAATTATACCTAATAATTTACAAGAATACCTAAATGCTATTTAACCCTGGTGCGTGGCTGAATAATTGGTTGCCTACTATTACCAAACTATTATTTATTGTAAAAATGCAACTAGAAATAGTCAATATAAGTTCTATTCGTTTCCGAAAAATTATAAGCTTAAATTTGTACCTACTGTCAATTAATCTAATAAATAGGAAATGGCTGTTGTCGGTGGACGTATTTCAATTGTTATAATGTATATTTACATTTAACTATATCTAATATAATAATATAACTATACATAATATATTATAACATATTTAACACAATATAACTTGAAAAATAAACACAATATTAGTTATAAATTCCAATTAACATAAATAAAATGAGCTAATGTCACTGTCACTAAAATAAATGATAAACGTCAAAATTTTTAGTAAACAAGATATAAACGTAAAAAATATACTGACATTGTTACAGTTAAAATTCCTTTAAAAATGTTTTAAAATTAATTATTGATATAAATTACAATAATTATTGTATTAAATAAACAAGTTTAAGTAATTTTATTTGCAGTTTATATACGATTAATATTAAAAGTGGCATGTGTCACTTGACTCTAACTTCAGCCCGTGAGTAATGACCCGTGAGTAACTTCAGCCCGTGAGTAATGAATTATTACTCACGGGTACAGTAATGAGTGCTATTATCTATGAAAAAATAGCAAATAATGAGCATGTTATTAAACGGTCGTAGAAAAAGTAATATTACCATACGTTATCATCATTTTACATACAAACATAAAAAAATAAATGATACAACTGCAGTATAAGAAACATTAATTTGCATTTTAAAAAAAGAGCAAAATTTCTTTTGAGATTTTCTCCAAGTTAAATATTTTGGGCTTGGGCCACTTTTGCGCTCAACGCCTCATATATCAATTATGATATCACTACATGTGTCATAATGAACGTTGTTTTAATGGCATGGACTTCATGTCAATCAGCCAGTCACAGCATGACTACTATGCCAAGAAAAATAAATATTTAAAGACCGTAAGTCCATAAAATATCAATAACGAAGAAAAATTAGTTCAATAGCTGTTGAGACGTAATTTAAGTACTGAAATAAAAAGATGGTACTAAGCTACGGTAAGCTAATTATAGCCTCCTTTCAACATCATAGGTGTGTTTAAAACGATCTACAAAAATTTAATAACAATAATATAAGAATAATAATATAAGAATAATAATAAACAAGACGGCTAGGTCCTCAAAGTTCCATAGCAAGTTTTTTCTTTGTTTTTATCTTCCGCGGCTCCCTACTCAACTCGAAAGCTGCCTTACTATGAACTGTCCAAGTTGTTCACCACATTTTCTCTATATACCTACACATACACATGTACTCACATATACTTTTAATACTTGACACTACAAAACTATTTTGGTACTTGACTGAAACATTAATACATACTCTCTTGTCCATTAGCTAAGATACTAAGATTATTAAACGGAGCTGGTATTTTAAGTCTATGTAGCTGCTGAATAAATCGATCTGTTTCATTCTTATATTTTTGGCATTAAAAAAATATGATCTAAATCGCATTTTTTATCACAACTTGGACATCGATAATTTTCGAGAACACGAATTTTATGCAGGTGTGTGGGAGAACAGGCGTGACCAAAACAAAGACGTGTTATAGTTGTGATGTATTTTCTTGAATAATTATATGGCTGGAACCACGTTCTATTCGATATTTTCTTTTGTATACTATAGTATCTAGAAGGGTTGGTATAAGTATGATGTGACCAACATTCATTCCAAATTGTGAGGTATTTCATTTTACTATATCAGACTGCATCACCAAAAATTTACAGGATGTTTTTAGGCAAACCATTTTTTACACTTTTTTCGCCAGCATATCAACATGCTCATTATGTTCAAGACCGATATGTGCTTTAACCCAAACAAAATTAATCGTTTTATTAACTTTATGTAGTTCCAAAAAGCGTTTTGTGATTGCATAGATGATATAATTGGGGGAGTAACTTGGGTAATAAGTCAAAACCAAGGAATTTAAAACAGACAGGGAGTCCGATATAATTACTGCAGAATCAATTGTAGACTGACATACGACAAAGCTTCGCAGATTGCAATAGCTTCAGCACTAAATATAGAAAATGTGCTATCTAATTTGTAGGAATAATTAATATTTTTGGAGGGAATATAAAAAGCACATCCTACACCATCCTCGGACTTGGAAGCATCAGTATAAGTATATAGCCACAGATTCTTCAAAGCTTGCTAGTATTGAGTTTAATAAGTTAATATTAATGTGAACATTATCACTGTATGAGGGTTTTACAATCTTGATATTCAGGAACAATGAATTGTAATCATCAAGGTCTGACAGAGTTGGGCTGGGATAATATAATTCACTAAGGATATCTTGATTTGATTGTAGCGCAGTACACAGTAGTGAAGAATTTTTCTGTGCCTAATATTTATTTGTAAGATCGTATTCATTTAGTATTATTATTCTCGAATATAGACTACTGTTGGTTTTTGATATCTTGAAAAGAAGTTTGTCTGCAAGAAGCTGCCTTCTGTGATTCAAATGAGGCTCAATAGCTTCTACATGAAGAGGATTAACTGGAGTTGTTTTCATGGCACCAAGATATACACGTAGGGCTGAACTCTGCAATACATCTATTTTGTTTAATATCTGTGAAGAAGCAGATCCGTACAGGACACATCCATTATCCAATATTGACCTGATATAGGCACGATAGAAAAGTAATCCGGTTTTAATGGTAGCTCCCCACCAAGTTCTAGTGACCTTTTAGAAAATTTAAACCTTTCATACGTCGGTCTAACATGTAATTGATATGCATTTTCTAAGTCAATTTTCTATCAAGTACCATGCCAAAATATTTGATTGAGTCCTTAAGGGGAAATTGATAAGAACCTAGGGTAATATGACTTAATTTAGGTATGTTGTGTTTACTGAAAACACTATTTGCTGTTAACCATTCATGAACAACACCAAAGATATCTTTAAGAGAAGCGATAGTGGTATTAAATTTCTTATTTTCAGTATATATGCAAAGGTCATCTGCATATTTTACTATTTTAAATGGAATATGATTAAAACTTAATTGGTGTAAATCAACGGTATACAGGTTAAACAGAAAAGGGGTCAAAACTGAGCCTTGTGGAAGTCTTTTATTGTTATTTCTTAGACCTACAATTTTGTTATCAAATATTTTTCAATTTGTATAGCATTTAATAATCATGTTGACCACCTGATTTGGAATGTGAAATAATTTTTACATCTTGTCTTTTAAAATGGGGAGGCAAACATTATCATAAGCACTTTCTACATCTATGAAAACCGCAGAAAGATAATGGTTTCTGGAAAAATTATTGATTATGTCTACCACATCTAGAGAACCAACCCCTTTTTTAAAGAAAATTGATTTTGGCAAGCTAATTTGTTATGGGTTATCCACCATTCTAATCTAACTTTGACAATTATTTCTAAAGTCTTCAAAACACATGACATCAAAGATATTGGCCTATGTGATTGTGCAAAATTGGGATCTTTACCCGGTTTAAGGATTGGTATGACAATAACAGTTCTTAGTATATCTATTTCTGCATCTATAAAAAGAAAATGATTGAAAATATCAAGTAAAACAATGCTTGCAATATTCGCAAGTTTTGTAAGCATGGGATATTTAATATCATCGTAACCTGGAGCGGTGTTAGACCTATTAGTTAGTGCAAAGTTAAGTTCCTCCCGTTTAAATGGATTTAGAAGAAAGTGACTTGAAACTACAGCATTATTTTGGATCTCGGTAGCAGGATTTACTACTGACGAAGGAGCTAATTTGTCAAAAAATTCTTCAATCAAGTCATCATTATAATGATTAATATTTGGAGTATACTTCCTTTGCATTGTCCTCGCTTGGTTTCAAACATTTTTAATAGGTACATTTTTATTTAAGGGGGGTATGGTTTGAAATCAACATATCAAGCACATTTTTGTGAATTTTTTTCGGAGCTATTGTACAATTATTTTATTTTTAAATTAAATAAACATATTAAGTACAATTCAAAGAATATTTAGAAAAAAATGCAATCCAAAATATTGAAAAGTAAGCCATTGGTGACAAATTTTGACAGGCAGCTCACAAAAAAATGGATTTTGCGGTGGACATCAGAACTCGTCACTAGATCATACGAAACAACAAATTCAAAAAGATTTAATTAGCTTATGAGTTTTGCGAGGTCACAGCGTCGAGTTTTTTATTTTTAATGATTTTTGAATTTTTGGTATCACTCAGAAATGAAAAAAATGAAATTTTTGGTAAACATTTTGTGAAAATCAACAGATTTAATATTGTTGAACAAAAAATAAGCAAAAAAAGAAAAATATCTCGACGTTGTTACCTCATGAAATATCTCAAGAAAATCTGTGCAAAATATCAGGTAGATCGGCCGAGCAGTTTTTCAGTTACAATGTCAACCGCATTTGAAAAACCAGTTTTGAGAAAAATGCGTTTAAAGTTTTGACAACTGCATCTTCATCTTCTTATTTGTCTGCCAAATCGTAAAGTGATGCACATTGGAATATGTTTTTTGAATCGAGGAGTAATCTACAAAAGAGAAGGCGAACAGATGTTTAACGTTTCTCAATACGCTCAAGCGTGCTGGCGCGAAGTCGCGGCAAAGCGAGTCGAAGGTAGGGATATTCAACACGCTGTATCTCTGGAAATTTTTCTCCGATTATTTTAAAATTTTCAGAGAATATTCTTGAAATTATGCACTTTTTTAAGGATGAACACCAGTTTTTCCAACTTTCTTTGGCTTTTTGTTTTAGAATTTTTTTCGTTCTTGCTACTACTTCCTGACATCCGTACATTCCGTACAAAATTATCGAAACTAAAATTAGTTTTGTATGTTTTTAAAGCATCTTTTCTTTCGGAAACAACTTGTTCACATTTGAAACCCCACCAAGGAGAAGGTGGTCGCTTAAATTTTGAAAGGTTTGTAGGTCGAAATCGATTGAGAAGATGCAATATTAATACTTTCTATTAGGAACTCATATTTTTCTGTAGTAGGCAAGCTCTCCGAGTAGTTAAGAAAATGTTGTTCAATCAGATCTCAGTACAGGGTCCAATCAGCTTTATTAACATTCCATGTGGACTTCGGAAGAATGTATTGATTCCGGAAATTAACAGAAGAAATATTTATTTGAACTACAAAATGATCCGACCCCAACGTGTCATCCAACACGTCTCAAGTAACTTCTTTTGCTAAATCAGGAGAACATAAAGTAATATCAACACTAGATTGCGTCACACCCAGGCGGGTCAGACAGGTTGATTTGCCATTATTAAGAACAACTAATTTAAGTGTATCAATGGCATTAATAATTTGGAGGCCATTTTTAAGTGAACCCCACAAGCTTCTATGCGCATTCACATCACCGCCTATAATGCAAGGAACTTTAAATTGTTCTAATATTTTACACCAGGCTGTTGAAGTAGAGCGAATATCTGGGGGTCTATAAATTGAAGCAAAAAAAATATCAGATTTATTATATGTAGTTTTAAGTGATTCCACAGACAAGAATATCGTCATTAAAATTTTGTGTAACACAATTTTCTACAAAACGATGTATAGATTTTATAAGTATAGCTACTCCAGCGAAACATATTGGTCGCGCCGAACTATCTTATAACCCTTACAATTACATTGTTTACCGGGTTTAAACCATGTCTCACTCAACAAGTCTCACTCAATATAATTTACATTTAAAAAATATGTTAGGCTGTTTTTATTGGCGACAGCAGATCAACAATTCCATTGCATGATTTTAAATTTATTTAAAGCACTGGACATTATTTGTTAACCTTTTTGTTCCCTCCAATATAGAAATAATTTCTTGATTTATTATTTCGTTATCTAAAGAGTTCAAATCATCCAGTGAATGTATATTTAAAAAAAAAACTAATTACAAAGTTAATCAGAACTTAAGCAATATCTTGATTATCCCTCTCACCACTTTCAGAAGTGGAACGGGGTGGATTAGCAGGTAGAGGTTGAGATGGTCAAAATTTTAAGGTAAACATGGGAGGTGGCTGAACAGAGTTAGAAGAAACAACCGGGGAAGAAATTACTTTTTCCTTTTTATTAGGAACTGAGTAGTTATTCGAGGTTTGGTGAAAAGTTGGATAAGAATTAGTAGCTGTATTTGAAGAAGATTGCGCAGCTGATGAGTAAATATTATTTTGTATAATCTCTGGAACATTTTTATCGAAGTTGGATAAAATTGAAAACCTATTTTGACCTAAAGACTCTGAGTACCAGTTTTCGTTAATTTCCTTGGTCTCTATAAAAAAATCTTATTTTTGATCATAATATTTTTAATTTTTTGTTATTTTTGGTAAGAAGGACAGTTTTTGGAAACCGAAACATGATCATTACTCTTGCAATGAATGCAGCTAATATCTGTACTATCGCATGAGTGATTTTCCTCTGTATTAACTCCACAACGAATACACACATTTTGAGAGCTTCTACATTGTTTTGAAATGTGGCCGTATCTCAAACACCTATAGCATTGCGTGACTCTACCTACAAATTGTTCTACTGGAGAAAAACACAATTAGTAATAATATATTGAGCCAGTACATTACCATCAAAAGATATAATAACATATCGTTTTGCAACATACTCCACTGTGTCGTTTTTTTTTTTCACTTTTCGATGCATACGTTTAATATCTAATATACGAGAAGGGAATTCTATATTTTCGTGTAAGTAGACGTTGTCAAATTGAGTGTCAATATCACGGAAACCCTTGCTTTCTACTAAATGACCCGGAATAAAGGCTGGTAAATTTTCTTCCTTTAGTTAAGTATTATTAATAAGATTATTTGCATCATGTATCGAAGCTACAGATACCTTAATCCTATTTCTACCAAATCCCCTTACTTGAAGGATATAGGCAATTCCTAATTTCTTATATAAAATATGGCCTATCGAGATTGGATAAATACGAGAAAGTTCGGTGTTATTATTCGGTGTTATAATAATTTTTTCTATATAAACAAAAATATTTTGTAAATTATACTTAGCTGAATTAACGTCGAATATTCTACTGGGCACCACTTTTTTTCCATACTCGAATCCATAAATTCCGTTGAACTATCGTTTTTAGACGCACTTAAGAGTGTTCTAGGATCTACATCATCCCCCATAGGGCACAATAACAAATTTCTAGTACTATGCGTGTTTTTTTATATAAACACTACAGTTCAAGAACGAGTTGAATATAACTAGATTTAAATTACACGGTAAATTGCTTAAAAACCAACTAAATTAAACTTTAAAATTCAGAGAGCTTTAAAATGCGATTCTACACTTTGACAGTTATTTGACAATTCGGATAATAAACTTCATTATGATACACATTTTCATTACGATACAGATTTTTAACAAATAGAATCGCGATATGGCATTCTCGATGAAGGTGTCACAAACGCAGTGAACAATGGCGGGTCAAATACATATTCTTTGACAGTTCTCAATATAGTGTAGGAAACAGAGGTTGAACCTCGCAAAATGGACACAAGTCCGGTTTTATTTTTTTTCTGGTATATCAAGGGGTGCTTATTATGAGACTAACTTTTTCCTAAAAAATTTCGCCCCGGAAGCCCAATTTTCATCCCTTTAAAGGGGGTAATTTTTGGTTTTTGCAAAACGTAGCCCTTCCTGTACGTTGTGCAAAAAATTTACTTAATAGTAAATGAAGAGGACTATATTTCCTACTATTTATTTCCCAACAGCATTATGTCTAGCACTCACCGTTTAGCGGGGGTGGCGCCTAAAAGTTAACAAATTTTTAAAAAAGATGTTTTAAAAAAAACTTATTTTTGCCTAGCTGTAATGAAAATTAAGAACAAACGCTGCGGCAATTAATTACAAATAAGTGGCTGATTTTTTGGTATAGGTTTCATTTAAGGGCAATTGCAAATTTTTTAATCACAGGATGTTACATTTTAAAAAACCTCTTTTTATACCATCTGAACCGCCTATGCTAGAGTAAAAAAACTTTCAGCGATTATCCACGTACTGGTGTTATTTACAAATTTCTATAATGCACCCCCATTTTTTTCCAGAATCACCCAAAAAAAAAGGAGAATTAATAAAGAAAGTGATTTTCTTGGAATCCTTCACAAACCATGCCCTTTATTAAAATGCTTCATATACCATTTTGTGCACGTTATTATTACCCATACATGGACACAAAAAGCGGTTTCTTCATGCAACCACTGTAGCCAAAAAAAATTAATAAAAGGGGGGTTGAAAAAATTTTTTTCTTGGCTTTTTGACCCATATGGACATAGGCTTTTTTATAAATATATAGGATTATTGCAAGTTCCCTGCGGAAACTACCCATATCCTTGAAAATAAACCGCAGAACCTACCCCTATCCCTTGGAGAGCATGTTTTTACGATTTTCTTATTACCTATGCATTTTTTTAAAACAAAACTTATAAAGAATTAAAGACCACTATTTTCTCTACAAATAAGGTCCTATGCATTTTTTTCGTATAGGCAACCGTTACGGCACAGTAGCGGCGTAAACCTCAGAAATGCTTTGGCGGGCTCCAGTTTTTATTTTTTTTTTTCGTCACCTATTCATTTTATTGATAACGTACTTATGGAAAATAAAAGAACACACTGTCTGCTACACATTATGACCTATGCAAATTTTATTTTCTTTGCACCCTAAAGCCACAGTGGTGGCCCAAAATCAATTTTTGATTATTTTCTTTATTAATTCTCCTTTTTTTGGGGTGGTTTCGGGAAAAATATGGGGGTGCATTATACAAATTTGTAAATAACACCAGTACATGGATAATCACTGAAAGTTTTTTTACTCTAGCATAAGTGGTTCAGATGGTACAAAAAGGGGTTTTTTAAAATGTAACACCCTGTTTGCAATTTCCCTTAAATAAAACCTATACCAAAAAATCAGCGACTTCTTTGTGATTAATTTCCGCAGGGTTTCTTCTTAATTTTCAGTACAGTTAGGGAAAAACAAACAATTTTTTTTAAAAACGTCTTTTTTACAATTTGTCAATTTTGGGGCACCACCCCCGCTAAACGGTGGGTGATAGACATATGCTGTCGGGAAATAAATAGTAGGAAATATAGTCCTCTTCATTTTACTGTTAAGTAAATTTTTTGCAAAACATACAAGAAGGGCTAGGTTTCGCAAAAACCACAAATTACCCCCTTTAAAGGGATGAAAAAGGGGGTTTCGGGGCGAATTTTTTTTAAGAAAAAGTTAGTCTCATAATAAGCACGCCTTGATATACCAGAAAAAAAAAATTAAATCGGACTTGTGTCCATTTTGCGAGGTTCAATCTCTGTTTCCTACACTAATATGTAAACTGGCAAACTACTTAATTTGTTTGCGTTACAAAATTAATAAATTTGAATATATTTTTTGTTGTGAATGATCATAGAAAAAATTGTGTACACAACTTGCATTTAATTATCATTATGAAGCTCGTACTCTATATCCCTCATACTCGCTTCATAATGATCATCATTAAATGCTCGTTGCATAATATACTATAATATATCAAAACGTTTTGGAAACAGTGTAGTGATACAAATGCAAATATTATATTTACTTTTTATAAACATATGAAACCAAATAAAATTTAGTGATTTATAAAACCAAATAAACAATAAATGAAAATAAACCGAATACGACAAAATGTGCTAATGTCACTGTCACTTTAAATCATAAATGTCAAAATTCAAAGTAAACAAGGTATCAGCGATATGTCATGTTGTTTATCCTTGTTTAGATTATTGTGGTGTCTATGGACAAGCGACTTAATTTTGTGTTTTTAAACAATACTAAGCTGTGTTTTTAAACCAAGAGGAGTAAACTAAAAAGACAGATTCACTCCCAAGAACGTCACTACAAATATCACCAAATACATCTTCTTTTTTGGTTGATGATATCGACCTTTGACGGTAATCCATAAATATTATATTATACTAATATGTCTCTATATAATTCTAAAAATAACTGTTTTTGATATACAAAACAGACTAAAAATCTAAAAATTAAAGGAATAACGCAGAAAATACAAAAAACGCTAATATAACTTAATTAACCTATGAAATGTCAGTAGTGTGCCAATTTTATAAATCTCATCATTAGTGTCAAAATTTGATAAGAGTGGAGTAAACTTGCCTGAGGTTGGACCAATTACAAATAGGCATTACGGCGCGGGAAATTTAAATTACTTGTAACATTACAAACGCCACATCTTTGATATTTTATTTTTAAATAATTATTTTACTTTATTTTCTTTAATATTCCATTAGTAATTATTTCCTTCTATTTGTTTTACCAGTTTTCTTCGTTAAAAACTCGTTGACGCCCTCTTTTATTATCCTCTTTTATTACCCTCTTTTATTATCTTCTATTTACTATATGTCTTTTTATTTAAATCGTCAACTGAACATACTGAATATACCCCGTATTCTTAGACTGTACATATTTGTCTTTCAATACGGAACATGCCTGATACTTCATAGTACTTGGTCGTCATTTCAAATGTCGTTTTCAATGACAGTGTCACTTCGTCCCTACTCCCTGACAGAAATTGAAAATGGAAGGGAAAAATTAATCCTTAAAAAGGCATGTAATTTGAAAATTAAATCATTTTGTTCCATCAAATCATCTCTTTTAGGGTAAGAATAATATTATATTGTAATTACATTTCTACATATAACAGTCTTTCTAATGTTTTTTATATCTAACCTAACCCCAATGTCAAACCATGCGTTCTGATATTTTAGTTTTAAATATATTATCTTTTTAATTTACATATATGTACGTTGAGTAATCAAAATTTTAACTATTCTCTTCATCTAAATTTCATTTAATTTATTCTTGTCATCTGCTACTTTTTCTGACGATTAGAACGGCAGAGGGCACACGTTGGTTTTTCTTCTTGATGATTGATATGTGTCTCCATTTTATAGTTTTTGGGAATAAGATCACCGTTCTCCCTCCGGGAGTTTCAACAACCCTCAAATCGCCGGCGATAGAACAACGAGGACATGGCATCCATACTGCAACCACAACAACTAGACTGCAACGACCAACATCGGTAGGCCTGGTGGAGTACAGCCTTTAGAACCCCAGAGCCCGTTGCAGAACCAGCAGCAGTACTACCATACGACATCAAGAAGTTATCATCAGCTACCAAAAGCCATAAGTATAATCCAGAATTGTTAGTTTTTGGCAAGAATTTGAATACATTTGTTAATGCAATTTACTAAGTCATATTTTTGTTATATCTTTATGAACAATAAACATGATTAGTTAAAAATATTGTTTTGTTTGCTTTCATTCCAAACTTTCATAGTTGATTTCTAAGATTAGACAAGACGAACACACACCTGAGTGACTCAGCTAAGCTAAGGGACTAACGATGGCTATCTTGGTTGGTTGAGGTAATATTTTCGAATATTATTTCAATTAGCTGGGGTAGTCCATCGCTTACTCGTTACATACTCCTATTGGTTTAAAAACAGACTATAATTTCTGTGACTTAAACAGAGACCTAGTATAAAAAGTAATTCGTGAATAATGTCATGCGTGGGAACAGTTAGAGTGGAAGAACTTTTTTATAGTAGTTTATTTATATCTATGTATCAAAACTACTCACATCCATTTTACTCCACATCGTTAAGTTAGAATGGCGAATATATGTATCATTTTCAGATGCTAAATTCACTGTAAAAGGTGGCTTTAAAGTAAATTTCACCAAACAATATTTTCCGTAAAACGGTTCCTCCTCATACAGAACCTTTACATTGATACATTCGTCGAAGTTTCCGAAATCGTAATTTGTACCATCAAGAAAGCCACTGGGGAACTTTGTGGTTGAATCTAACACTAAAATAAGAGAAAAAAAAGTGTTAGAATATACTTAACTACTCTGTTACTAATTTTACTGGATAAAATATGTGTTTATTTGAATTGGCACTAGGGACGGGATGAAAGAGCGATTTTTCTGCGGGGCGGGACTTAAGACGAGACTGGTGCTTTGGCTCGCAAGACTATTTCCAGACATTTCCAGGGATTCCTGGCAAGTAAGATTATGGTTTTATTTTGAAGGATTTTCCATAGTGTTTGCTAAATTTGAAGTATAACGCGCCACAAAAGAGTATCTTTGATAAAGTTTTCAGTTTGAGGCTATTTTGTGGCGCGTTTTACTTCAAGTTTAGCAAATACTATGCAAAAAGTTTTCAAAATAAAACTAGAATTTTATTTTCTATCAAAATAAAAATAAATTCTTTCGCCACGTAATAGTCTTATTATACTAAGAGACGCTATAGGTGAAATTTGCTACTCATTTTAAGCACCATAAGGGTCTAAAACCTAAATACTAGAACCTAAAAGAAAACGTATGAACAATGTGGCGTCACTTTTTAGTGGCACATGCGTCGACAGTGGCGTATCAAACTTTCCACTTATGGACGGAATAAATGAATTAAAAGGTACCCTCACTCACTACCAGAATTGAATTTTTTTCATTGTTTTAAGTTCTATGTGATTAAAAAATAAGACCCAACCTAGTTTTAACCCACCAGTGCCTTGCCCACCATCAAAAACTTAATTTTTAGTTTATATTTTTTTAGGTGGGGTGCAATTAATTTTAAAATTTGGCTGCACGTCTAATTTTGTTTAATCGTGTTAATTTTATCAAACACTATATTTCTAATTTTTTTCAGATTTTTCCGTAAGGTTCGCCACCTTCAAAAATCCAAAAAGCTGTTTTTTAGGGGGTTTGAACGTAGTTCCCATGAATTTTGAATTTTAAATGTTCTGTAGGACTCAGTTACTTTAATTTACATATACCCTATAAAAAACATTGATCTGATCTATTTTGAAGTCTATAAAATACGGAAAATCCCCAAAACCCTCGTAAAAAAACAGTGTTTCGGATTTTTGAAGGTGGCGAACTTTACGGAAATATAATCAGAAATAAACAAATAAACGGATCAGAAAAGAAATAATAAACAGCCAGAAAACTAACATAATATATCACAAGGAAATATCTTTAGATCAATATCAGTTGTAAATTGCAGTAGTTCTTGATTTATCCTTTTTTGAACGTTAAAATTTGTTTCTCATTTTCTTATTGTGAAGAGATTGTTGTTGTCATCTTGTCATCTTCGACAAACAACTCAAATGGTCTAAATTTATTGAAAACTAAAAAACCATATCTCCATCTAACCAAGCAATGGGGAGCTGATTCCCAAACATTTTACAGAACTCTAATTCGTTCTTAACTAGATTATGATGCAGTTTTTCTGATTTTTGAAGTGGCGAACCTTACGGAAATATCTGAAAAAAATTAGAAATATAGTGTTTGATATTATAAAAAATATATAAACCTACGGGTCTATAAAAAATAGACATGTTTTATAGAAGCCTCAACTATGCGTGTAAATTTTTTGAAATTTAAAAATTGGTTGCATCCCAGCTAAAAAAAAACGAAAAATGAAGTTTTTGATTATGGGGGAAGGGAGAAGGGGCTAGTAGGTTAAAATTAAGTTGAGTTTTATTTTTTAATGATATGGAACTTAAAAAAAATGGAATAAAAGTTTAATTCTGGTAGTGAGGGAGGGCACCTTTTAGTTTATTTATCGCGTCCACAAGTGTACAGTTAGATGCGCCACTGTCGACGCACGTGCCACTAAAAACTGACGGCACACTGTTTATACGTTTTCTTTTAGGCTCTACTATTTAAGTTTTATACTCTTATCGTGCCTAAAATGGTTATAGCCCAGTCGGGATAGCATTTGACCTTGCATTACGAGATGCCTCAAATTTTATTTTTTTAATCATTAGGGGGGGGTCAATAGTAGTCTAAATAAATAGTAGTCTAATAAATAAATCTTTGACTTAATTTGACCGTTGAGTTAGGCGCCATCTTGATTTTAAACGAGAATTGTTTTTGCTCAATATCTCCGCCATTTTCAACTTTTCGACAAAAAGTGTAGAAACTGAAATTATTGCAAATGCGGTTTTCTATAATTTCGTTTATTATAATTTTTTTCGTGCGGTCGACATTTTCCGAGTTTGGGGGAAAAATAGAGACTGTTAGAACATAATTATTGATTTATTGAATTATCTCGTTTATTATTAGTTTTACGACAAATTTGAACCTGTACAAAAATAAAGAGAATTACATTTTGTACAATTTTGATCTCTTTAATTTTTTTTATAAAATCAATATTTAACATCTGGTAAGACCGGATTAATTTTATAGCAATTGTTTTTGTTCAATATCTCCGCCATTTTCAACTTTTCGACAAAAAGTGTAAGGACTGAAATGGTTGCAATTACGATTTACTACAATTTTTGGAGAAACCAGTGGCGGGTCTTCGAGGGGGGGGGCGGGACAATTTCCCCCGACAGGGTCCAAATTTAAAAAAAATTGTTGAAACATTATAATAAATGGAATAAAATAATAATAAAATAATAAATAATAAAATAAATTAAAATGGAATAAAAGTTTAATTCTGGTAGTGAGGGAGGGCACCTTTTAGTTTATTTATCGCGTCCACAAGTGTACAGTTAGATGCGCCACTGTCGACGCACGTGCCACTAAAAACTGACGGCACACTGTTTATACGTTTTCTTTTAGGCTCTACTATTTAAGTTTTATACTCTTATCGTGCCTAAAATGGTTATAGCCCAGTCGGGATAGCATTTGACCTTGCATTACGAGATGCCTCAAATTTTATTTTTTTGAATCATTAGGGGGGGTCAATAGTAGTCTAAATAAATAGTAGTCTAATAAATAAATCTTTGACTTAATTTTACCGTTGAGTTAGGCGCCATCTTGATTTTAAACGAGAATTGTTTTTGCTCAATATCTCCGCCATTTTCAACTTTTCGACAAAAAGTGTAGAAACTGAAATTATTGCAAATGCGGTTTTCTATAATTTCGTTTATTATAATTTTTTTCGTGCGGTCGACATTTTCCGAGTTTGGGGGAAAAATAGAGACTGTTAGAGCATAATTATTGATTTATTGAATTATCTCGTTTATTATTAGTTTTACGACAAATTTGAACCTGTACAAAAATAAAGAGAATTACATTTTGTACAATTTTGATCTCTTTAATTTTTTTTATAAAATCAATATTTAACATCTGGTAAGACCGGATTAATTTTATAGCAATTGTTTTTGTTCAATATCTCCGCCATTTTCAACTTTTCGACAAAAAGTGTAAGGACTGAAATTGTTGCAATTACGATTTACTACAATTTTTGGAGAGACCAGTGGCGGGTCTTCAAGGGGGGGTGGGGCAATTTCCCCCGACAGGGTCCAAAATTTTAAAAAAATTGTTGAAATATTAAAATGTGTTAGCTAACATGAAACTTAATTATCGACAGACAAATTCAACCAATAAAACCCGCTAGTTAATAAAATTAAGTGAACTTACTGCATATAAGTTATTATTTATGTCTTTTATGTACTTAGTTTGGTTGGTGTTTCTTTTATCTACAATTATGTCGTAAAGTTAATAATAAATGGGACAATTCAATAATTGTGCTTCCCCTCCGCTTCCACTTCCCCCTTAACTCGGAGAATATTGATCGCATAAAAAAATTGCGGAAAAGAAACTGTAGGAACATGTTGTAGTCGACAACATTATTATTATAACAAAACTAAAGCATCTTTGTTACTTCTTGGTAATGCGTTATTAGGTTTCTCTACTCGAGTTAGATCGGATTAAAAATTATGAAAATTGCTGTATTAAATCCGAGAAAACATTTTTTTACGTGTACCGATTTTGAACTGAATTTAATTTAATCTCATAGTTACCGAGATATTCTCTTTGTTTAATAGCCGAAAATATTTTATAACTTTTAAACATTCCTGATGCCGCTCAAATAGTTTGATTTCGATTATATAAACTGTATTAGAGAGATGAAGTGCTTTTTTATACGAAAAAAAATTGGCAAATTTTTTTGTTGTTTCATTTTTTTGTGAAAGATTTAAAAATATATATAATTAAAAAAAATAGATTACAAAATTATAATGCAAAATCTATTAAGTTGATTTTAATTTCAGTGTACTTACTGTTTCATTATATTATAAAGATTTCATAGTCGAATTATGAAGATCCTAAGTGCAATCTAAGTAAATGAAAAACATTGAATACGAATTTCCCTCCCTTTTTTTATTTCGTTGCATCAGAATAACAACGTTATATCTGCAATTTTTGTCTAAACTGAGATTTTTATGTAACTTGGTTTTATTTTATGTTCTTCACCTTAATATGATAACAGCAACGACATCTATTAACAGGTGGCTGAAATACGTGAGTTACAAGGTTCTATCTGAGTTTCTATCTTAAATGTTGATAAGTTAACAAAGTTCTAACTGACATAAAAAACAGTCAATTAAGTACACAAGGTCCTATCTGCAAGAACTAAAAGTGTTTATAAGTTGGCAATAAGATTTTATCAAATAACTTCAAGTTGTTTTATTCTATAGTTATTGTTAAACAAGTGTATATGTGGAAAATAAACCTTTACTAAATAAGTTTAAATCAATTCTTAAATCAGAACTCCTTTGTATTAACTATTGAAGGAACCTTTTACGGTTAATAAAAATATATTTTTTTTGAATTTACATTGTTAACACATACAGGTGGCGATAATAGCAAAATAAATACATAACAGAAACTTTAAACAGTCATAACTAAAAATGGCACCTGAGGCAAATAGAACTTTGTTATTCTAATGCAACGATTTGTTGCTATTTTGCAGCACGAATAATAAATTAAAACATTTTTAACCAGTTACATCTCATGGACTATTCAATAATTTATCTTTATTTTATTTCGTTACGACTTTGTTCCAAATGGAATCGTTTTAGGGTTATATGAGTAAGCAAGGAAAGTTAAAAAAAATATTTTAATCATTTTATTAATTTTCCAGGTTTATATACGAGGAATAAAGTCAATTATTAGTATTAAAGTTATCGCAAAACTGTTTCTGCAAAAATCCGAATGCCGCCTATCATATTCAAATTTAATATAGACGTTTTTTCACAGATCCGCCCTTGTCTATTAATAGTTGCATAAAATATGCAAAATATTCTCTGTGCATATTTTTCAGAGTCTGGTAATAATCTTTAAAGAAAAGTACTTACTTTCTGTAGCCCACAGAGTATACTTCTTCACTTCTTCGACAACAAACACGCTATGTCGCTTGCAAATCTCATTATTTGAATTAACAGTTGGTATATAAACCTCCAAAAAATTTGTTGTTACGTTTTCCTTAAATATTATAGTATCCAAAGGATGGGCACTACTGTGTGACCAAAACACGTAGAGCCAAAATACCAAAAGCAAACACAGAATACTCATTTTAAAAAAGTACAACTAAGAACAAATATTCGTATTTAGTATCGATTGAAACAATTGTATATGATACACATGATTGAGCAAGGAAATTAGCAGAAAAAATAAAAAATGTGGTTAATTAGGAAAGAAACTAATCGTATCACTAACAACATAAAATACCAGGTGCATTCAATATAAAATGGTTTTCGTTCCCCATAATCATTTCCTTTGTCTTTATCCTTACCTTGCTGACTGCTATGCCATCAGACTAAAACGAAAATCATTGTCTGAGTCTGTATAGGTTTGAATCTACCAACGTGCGCATAGACCAAATAGTGAAAGCAGCATTAAGTCGATAGAATGGGTGCGTTCGGACGACCACAGCGACTGGACAGCTGAGCCAGCAGTAGCTGTCAGACGTCACCGCTGGCAGTCATCCGCTGAGAGATTTACTAAGCTTTCCCTATCACGGCTGGATACAACCACTCAGCCGATTTCTGCTGACAGTCATCCGCTATGGTCGTCCGAACGCACCCAATGAAACTTTCAACCATTATAAATCAACAAAAAAGTTTTGCCGTTCTTTATAAGTGGTCAAAGAACGGAGGTAAACGAAGTGAGAGAACTAAAAGACATAGAAAAGGATACATGGATTTCTAACAAAATGGGTGTGATGCGGCAGAATAAATATAAGCTTTGAAGGGTAGTTTACGTAACTTTTGAAGTGTTATGGAAATATGCTAACTGGAAATTCAAGAGAATTTATCAGTAGGGCTCAGGGAAGGATTAGGCCAATTTGCATGCCCTGGTAAGACGGTACCTAATGAAATACTTGAATGAAAAAGAAAATAAATTAATATAAGGAGTAATGAAAAGAAAGGGAAATACTGACCGAGAAGATATTACTGAGAACGTATAAGGGCGCCAGGGAAGGATTGAATGAATTCTTCGCCGAATGACTTATATTGCTGCACCTAACTAATACTTTTATAGATACTAGAAATAGTGGGATAATAAAACATATAAGTATGTACAACCCAATTTAATTAAAAACCTATATACCATATACCCTATATACAATTTTTACACTAGCTAATTCCTGACGTACTAGGCTAGTACGCTCCTGTCTACAACGCAGCTTTTACAGTAAGAAAAAAATGTATTGAATTTATTACAAAGATAGTTAATTATTGATCTACCTATGTATATACAAAACTGACTATTAATGAGGATTAATATTGGTTGACAATCCCGAATCTGATCGGAGGTGACAACCTGACTACAATACCTGACAAATGGAATAAATGTTATTAAATAAGGGAATCTACCCTAGATATTGTGCACAACATCGTCATAGGTCATAATCCCCAACCATTTTAAATCAAAGATATGAACTGTGAAAAGATTACATTTGTTGAACAATGTTGAATATTACTATGTTAACTATATTTTTAAGGAAAAATGAAGGTATATTATTATTATAGGGCTTATTTTTAAGTTATTGACACAAAAATAGTAATTGAAAAATATTATTTTAACCTGTCGCTACAACGTAGGCGTGTTGCTTCTTCAAATCCTGTGAAGCTGATGGTGGGAGCGCCAAATAAGGTATCCTCCGTTTTCGCTCAACCCTTGGGAGATACTCCACCAAAAGAAGGTATGACAAGGAGGTACTTTCCCAGTATCAAAAAACTCAACTGCTATTCCAAAGAACCAAAAAAAAAACCCATCCAAATTACATCCAAAAGAATCCCCAAAATAATGTTTCATTCCATAAAGGTAAACTAAAGTTTTGATCGACTTAATTTCCTATCTTACCTTCTTTTTCCGTGACCATTGCTTTTCAAAAAGTATTGGAAACAAAACTCTTCTTTTTCACTCCACAAATCCAAAACAAAATAATAATAATTCCTTCCAACGTAAACTGCTCTTCTATAAACGAATGTTTTAACCGAAAATAGTATTCTTTAAACAATGGCCACGGAAGAATTTATTTGTTGATCCAACGAGATTGGAAATTCAAGTCACAACCCGCTCCGCTGGGCGATATGATATGCCCCTCCGTCGGAAGCCGTACAGCCACACGCTAAGACCAGAATTCCCCAAACATATTACCAACCTTATATTATATTTGGTCCCAAATTTAGGTAACCCGTTCTAAGCACGAACGCATAACTGGTTGCATACTTATTAGGTGGCTTATAGGAATAAATATAATATTATCGTAACGATGGCACTCATCGTTACATCTAAAAACTATCTAAATACTTTCTATGCAGAGAAAGAACAAATTATGGAAGTTCAAAGAACGAATTATTGAAATAATGTGGAGCAGCAATGACAGAACAATTAACAACATTAATTTATTAACAAAATTATAAAACACAATAAAATACCAGAATAATGGAGAACGAGCGAACTAATTCTAATACAGTCGAACCCGATTATTAGAATACCGGTTATAGGAATATCCCGGTTTAAGGAATAGAAATTTGTGGTCCCGAAACGTTATTACTATCCACCAATGATCGGTTATTGGAATATCCCGGTGATAGCAACACTTTTGGTTGGCCCGAAGACTATTCCAATAATCGGTTCGACTGTATTTCAAAAAGAAAATAAACAACAATCAAACAACTGCAAAGGTAACAACTTAGAAACAAGTTAAATACTCCCCTAAAATTTACAACTAAAATTTTACAAGAACTAGTAAATCAGAGGATATGGTTACCAGATGAACAACAGGATTTTTCTACTGAAATATCGTGTATAAATGCAATATTTATCATATAGCAAATTACTGGTAAATCACTAATGTATTTCTCAGTTTCTTATTGTGAAGAGATCTATGTTGTCATCTTGTCATATTTGCAAACCACTCAAAATGGTCTAAATCAATTGAAAACCATGACTCACAAGCAATGGAAGGCTCATTCCCAAACACTCATAACTGTCTACAGAACTCTAAATCGTTCTAAAGTAGCTTATAGTGCAGTTGCTTACAATGCATCCAATGCATCAACACTTAAATTACTAGACCCAGTATACAATACAGCAATAAGAATAGCGCTATAGATACTAGTCCGATTGAGCGTTTATACTATGCATCACGTGAACCTTCCCTTAAAAAGAAACTACCTCAGCCTTACGTATAAGCTAAATTGTCGGCTAATACCAGAGATATGTCAAGAATAGATCTGGCTAGTCATATACCACTCAATGCATCGGGGTGTAACGCCGATATCAAGTACGGTGGTCTAGCTATCTTTGTCTGTCGTACGAGTGTGAGTGTATCTACCAAGAGGTGGGAGTAATGGATCGACAGTTACACAGAGGCGGCAGCCATCATATGCTAGAGAGAGAAAGCTAAGCGCCGGTAGAGAGAGATAGATAGACCACCGACCCGAACTGTTCCGCGTTACGCTATTTTTCGGACTGCCCTAATCTATTCTGTTATTTTATCTATGGCTAATACACATGTACCGACTTTTAAAAACGTGTTTTCTGACAGACTCACATCGACATTTAACACCTCACAAAGATTAATCCCCCGTTTTATATCCAGATCCAAAGAATATTACAAAATATTTTAAACATACATTTTCCTAAGACGTAGTACAATGTAACTAACATCAACCTCCTTGGACTATACAGCTGTCTATTTGTGACTAAAGTCTTAATAGATATGACGCAAAAGTCTATAATAAATATGACGCACCGCGTAGTATGTTTAAAAAGAAAGCAGCACGTAAATTAAAGTACGCTAATAGCTTCCACACTTTTACAGACGCGTCTAAATCTGACAGTGGGGTACGGGCTTCTTTTACAACTTTACGTCAAGACTTCTCCTTCTCACTTTCTCTACGATCAACCCTACTTTCCGCACAACTTCTTGCTACTTTGCAAGCACTAACATTTGTAAACAATAAAAACAAAAAAATCTTTGATAATAACTACTGACTCTTTAAGTGCCCTCAGCTCCATGACACAGTTACACGCAAAACATCTCATAAAATTGCCTCTAAGGTCAGAACTAATGAGACGTCAAGAAAACGACCGATTTATTAAATTCCTTTCGGTTTCGTCACACTGCAGTTTAGCTGAAAATGAAAAAGCTGATCAGTTGACCAGGAAGGCAGCAGAAAATCCATAATCAAGATTAGTCACTAAATGAGTTCATAGCGACCTGAAGCAATACTTTAAAAACAAAATTAGTGAGAAATGGCAAATTCATTGGCGAAATTCAGACACATCCATGAAAAATAATATTCAAGTGGTAGCTGTATACAAACTCCTACTCAAGGGACGAGACCAAGTATGCATCACCCGTGTTGAGCTGCCCCCCCCCCCCCCCACTTGCAAAAATTAAAACACAAATAGCCCTGATTTATGAGCTTTGATATTCCGCAAATTAAAAATTTTGAGTTCGTTCCACTGAGCAGGAATTTAATATTTTTGGGGGGGGGGGGCTGACTTAAAAATAGGAATATTGAATCGATTTTTGCGGCAGAATTACGAGCTATTTATGAGTTCTTGAAATGATATAGGTAGTTTCGATTTTTGAGCTCATCCCCTTCACCCCCAAACACCCCTTTAATTGATTTAACTTAAGAGAAAAATGCTGAGAAAACTTAAAATATATCGTTTTGCGGATATAATTCCTATAGCTTATATATTCTAAGAATAAGCTATTGAATCACGTGCATTTCGATTATTGAGCTACAACCCCTTCGCAAGAAAACCACTCCATCTTCCCGGATTAAGAGAGAGTTTTACTTAAAATGCATTAAAATAATTATTTGGCGACTACATATAATTTAATGATTTATGAGCTCCCAAATTACGTCCATTTAGATCAGTAAATTGCAATTTATTTTGTATAGTGCAGTCACTGAAGGTAAAAATCAACGATTACCTTCAATTTCGGTGAACCTTCATCGATTTTCACGAAAATTGGTCAGTGGTTAGGGGATACCTCAAGAAACAATGGTGACATGGTACCACCTTGCTCCTTTACCCTGAGGGTGGATACCGCCCCTTCTCGTGGTTGAAAATTATTTTATAAAAAATAACTACACAAATCAATAAAAGGACAAATTATAAGCAACATTTGTTATATAAAGTAATTAAAATAAGTCAATAATTTTTAAGTTACTAAAGATCAACAAATTTTAATTATTTGTAAAAAGAAAGCATGTTTTGAAGCGGTTTTTCGTAAATCACTGAAAAACTGTAAGTTTTTACAAAAAAGTTAATAGTAGTTTAATTCGTATACCTTATGTTCTAAGAATAAACTCTTAATTCACGCGCATTTCGATTATTGAGCTACAACCCCTTCGCAAGAAAACCATCCCATGTTCCTGGCTTAAGAGAGAGTTGTAATTAAAATAATTTAAATTAATTATTTGGAGACTGTATATCGTTTAATAATTTATGATCTCGCGCAAAATTCACGCATCTCAATTATTGAATTGCAATTTTCTTTCTATAGTGCAGTCACTGAAGGTAAAAATCAACCATGACCTTCGATTTCGGTAAACCTTCATTCATTTTCACGAAAATTGGTGAGCGGATAGAGGATACCTCAAGGAACAAAATTAACAATAGCAACTTGCGGTTTTAGCCTGGGGTATATGTCACCCCTTCTCGGGGGTGAAAATTACTTTATTAAAAATAACCCCACAAATCGAGAGAGGGACAAATTCTAAGCAAAATTTGTTATATAATGTTATTGAAATCAATACTTTTTGAGTTGTTAAAGATCAAATATTTTAATTTTTGTGAAAGAAAATGCATGATTTAAAGCGATTTTTCATAAATAATTCAAAAACTGTAAGTTTTTACAAAAAAGGTTTCATCACTAAAATTGAAGCTAATAAAAAATGTAATAAATTGCTTACTTGAAAACCCCTTTAATGTTAATTTAAAGTAAGTTATAGGTAAATAAATGTATATTTTTTCTGCGATTATTCAAATCTAAGGATTCAATAATGATTCAATTCAAGCTTAAATAACGGGAAAGCGATGCATTTTATAACAATTACTAAATATTTGTTAAAGTACTTAAAAATACATGTCAAATGAGCTCCAGAAAAAGTTGCCAGCAACAAAATTTATACTCCAAAAATGTTTCCAAAAAAATTAGTTTTTTTTAATAACTGTTAATTTTTATGATATCAGGCACATCCGACTATTTGAAAGGTAATTTCAAGAGCTATAAAACTGTATTACGTTTAATCTTTCAAATACTTTATTTTTTTAAGATAATAGGGTAAAATGCTTCAGTTACATTGTTCTCGTAGTAAAATTTAGGCTTAAACGTTTCTATCTTCGTTATTTTGATTCATACAGAAATCAAAAGACAAGTAAAATCTTTGCTAATAAAAAAAACTCAAATTTCGTTACCTATCATTTTTTACGTATATTGTTGGAGTTATTATTTTAAATATGATTTAAAAAATCAAAATTTTTCAAATTTTCGTAAATTATTGGCTTTTGATAATAACTCCAACAATACTCGATACACGTAAAAATGATAGATAACGAAATTTGAGTTTTTTTTTATTAACAAAGATTTTACTTGTCTTTTGATTTCTGTATGAATCAAAATAACGAAGATAGAAACATTTAAGCCTAAATTTTAATACGAGAATAATGTAACCGGAGCCCTTTAACCTATTATCCTAAAAAAATAAAGTATTTGAAAGATTAAAAATGTAATACAGACTTATAGCTCTTGAAATTACCTTTCAAATAGTTGGATGTGCCTGATATCATAAAAATATAATAGAGTTATTAAAAAAAAATTCATTTTTTTGCATTTTCATGCATTTTTTTCACGAATAATTAAAATTTTTGATCTTTCATAACTTAAAAATATTGACTTATTTTAATAACTTTATATAACAAATTTTGCTTATAATTTGTCCATTTATTGATTTGTGCAGTTATTTTTTATAAAATAATTTTCACCCCCGAGAAGGAGCGGTATCCACCCTCGGGGTAAAGGAGCAAGGTGGTACCATGTCACTGTTTCTTGAGGTATCCCCTAACCACTGACCAATTTTCGTGAAAATCGATAAAGGTTCACCGAAATTGAAGGTAATCGTTGATTTTTACCTTTAGTGACTGCACTATACAAAATAAATTGCAATTTACTGATCTAAATGTGCGTAGTTTGGGAGCTCATAAATTATTAAATGATATGTAGTCGCCAAATAATTAATTTAATGCATTTTAACGACAACTCTCTCTTAAGCCGGGAAGATGGGGTGGTTTTCTTGCGAAGGGGTTGGAGCTCAATAATCGAAATGCACGTGATTTAATAGTTTATTCTTAGAATATATATAAGCTATCGGAATTATATCCGCAATACGATATATTTTAAATTTTCTCAGCATTTTTCTCATAAGTTAAATCAATTAAAGGGTTGTTTGGGGGTGAAGGAGATGAGCTCAAAAATCAAAACAATATCATTTCGAGAGCTCATAAGTAGCTCCTAATTCTGCCGCAAAAATCGATTCAATATTCCTATTTTTAAGTATTAATATTGCATATTTCACTAAAATATTAAATTCCTGCTCAGTGCAACGAGCTCAAAATTTTTAATTTGCGGAATATGAAAGCTCATAAATCAGGGCTATTTGTTTTTTAATTTTTGCAAGTGGGTGGCCAGCTCAACACGGGTGTATGCGTCTCTAGGTTACGTACAGGCAATATGAAGTTAACACACGATTACCTTCACCGGAACGAACAAATTCTCATTTGCACAGTTGTGATTGTGTAAATACAGTGGACCATGTAGGCACTAGTGGACTGCCTTTGTACACTTCGGAGAAACATCAAGCTAGATTACCGGCTTTATCCAAAGAATATCTACTTAAATGGCTTACATAATGACAGAACCATAAACTTTTTAAAAAATGCAAGACTTCACAAAATCTAGTGTAACATTTTAACATTTATGTAATTAATTGAAGCCCTAATAAACCCTAGTGGTTGAAGCAATTTTATAAATAAAAAAAGATCGATGTTGTATCTATTTTGTTGCTGTTTAAATTGTTTTATATTTAACCTCAATCCAGCAACAACTGGGTTGTGACATTAGCACCTGGACACCTCTTTAGGAATTTGATAGAATTTCTGTTTCGTCTTCCTATCATAATATATGGTCTATTTTGTTTCTTGAAATTTACGCACCATATTCTGAGCATATAAATATGGTATATAAATATAGAAAAATAACAACTGTCATTATTTTCCCAATAACTCTAAAAATATCGACCACACCAAAAAATTGTAATGAAAGAAATTAAAGAAAATTACATTTTCAACAATTTGAGTTGTAATACTTTTTGTCGAGAAGTTGAAAATGGCGGAGATATTGACCAAAAACGGTTCCCGTTTAAAATCAAAATGAGGGCTAACGCAACGGTGGTATTCAGTCGAGATTTTAAATTTACACTACTCTTGACCCTCTTTAAGATTAGGCCTGTTGTAAGTCGTCTAACTCGACTGGAGTATCCCTGCTATCTTTGTTATCTACCACATACGGAAATTGTTGTAAGGAAAAAAGTTTGGCGGCTCGTTAAAATGAAGCTGCTCACGAAAAATTAGCTTGTTAGTAGTAAATGGTGAAAATAGGTCTAGGATCCCTGACTATTATTTTTTGTACGTAATTTTGTACGTAAATTTGTAACTACCGTCAATGTACGTACTAAATAGTAAATGGCTATTATCGCTGGGCGTATTGTATAAAGGTACAATTAACTATTTAGATGGGAAATAAGCCACAATTAAATTTAAAAAATAATTTTATTAACGTTTCGACGCCCTAATCGGGTGTCGTTGTCAAAATAAAAAATACTACTAGATTAAACAAAAATGTTGTTGCTTAGTAAAAAATTCTTTTAATAATTTATTTAATCTGACTCATTTATATCAGCAATTCAGACATATATTATACATTTTAAAGTAGAAGACTTTAAAATGATATTGCCAATATTTATGAGTTACGTTCCTGGGACGACTTTACTGAAAGATAGTTCATTTGATTACATGAAATCAACCCCAACCCAAGAATATCCGTCACAAAAATATCATAGGATGTGATCTGTCTTTAAAAAGACAACCAAATGCAACGGTGACAGTAAAATTCTCGCGTTAGATATTTCATAGTAAATCACGAGGGAAAACTAGGAAAAACCCCGTGATACTATCCCGACATCGTAAGTATTTGGTCTTACATTTAGTTTACTCTCAAAACTAATACCAAATTCTGACTTTAATATAATATATGGTGTTTAAATTATAAATAATATTAATAATACATAGATATATAAGTAATACTAAAATATAAAATATGTACTAACTCGATATGTTATTGACTTACTAATCGTGGTATTTTCCTTCTATTGACTTCCTCTTTCAGTATGCGTAACCACATCCTACTGCATTCTACCGAGGAATTTGCGACACAATTGGTTTCATTTGGCATAATTAGAGCCGCTTCTTTGATTTTTCTCTTTTTACTATCTGTTTCTTTTAGGATTATACTTGAATCTCTCCATTGAAATCTATGTTCGTTACCCCATGCGTGTTGACATATTTAAGATCTATCAAATTCTCTATTTTTAATATAAGACTTATGTTCACTTATTCTAACGTTTAGTGGTCTTGATGTTTCACCTAAAGAAAATTGTTCGCATTCACAAGGTATTTTATAAATGCAATTCTTTGTTTCTGTCTTTTTCATTCTTAGTTTTAGTTTTAGATAGAATAGATCACAATGTGTTTGTTGTTTTGAATGTTGTTAAAATGTTGAATTTACTTCCTATTGTTTTAAGTTTCTCGGATAGTCCTTTTATTATATATGGTATTGATATTTTCCTCGTATTATTTCTTCTGAATGTCGTAGGAGCTCGTTCTAAGTTGTTCTGTTCCATTCGATCCAATCTTGATATAATTCCTTATTTATAAACGATAAAGGATAATCATTTTTAATAAAACAGATGTTAACAATTATTGTTTTTCTTCTAAAAATGAATTTTCGTTAGAACAGGTAATATTGTCTCTATCATATAAGGATTTATTAATTCCCTTTTTAAAGTTGATGTTGTGATTTGATTTGTTATTGAGATATCGGTTGGTGTGTGTTGGTTTTCTATACACTTAAGTTTCATATCCAGTATCCTTCTTTGAGACTAAAACATCGAGGAAAGGCAAGTTGTTATTATTTTCCTTTTCCATTGTAAATTTTATTGTCTCTTCTTGATCATTTATAATATTTAGAAATGTTTCCAACAATTCTGATCTATGAGGCCATATTGAAAACACATCATCTATATACATATCTCCACCATACTGTGGGTTTTAAATTTTGTTTAGAAATGATATTAGTTTCGAAATCCTCCATAAATATATTAGCCAATAATGGAGATAAAAAAGAGCCAATTGCTAGACCAAAGTTTTGTTTGTAGAATTCATTATTTAGTTGAAAGTAGTTATTACTAGTACATAATGTCAATAACTCCATTATAGCTGATATGTTCAGTTTTGTCCTAGTTGTTAATGTTTCATTCTCTAATTTCGTTTTGATTATGTTAAAAGTTTGATCTAATACCACATTTTTGTAAATAAACTGTTTACGTCAAAACTTACTAAAATATTAGGTATTTGGATTAAAATCAATAGTTGATAATTTGTTTAAGAAATGTTGTGTATTTTTTATAAATGTGTCATTATTATTAGCAAATGGTTTTATAATGTTTAATAAAAATTTGGATAGTTCACTACAAGGAGAATTGATGGTACTATAAATGGGTCTAAGTGGTACGTTCGCTTTATGAATTTTCGGTACTCCATAAAAATGTGGTGTATTACTATAATGAGGTGTCATTAGTTTTCTTTGATAGTATGTTAGGTCATTTTTAAATTTGAATAAAGTTCTATATATTTTGTTTTCCAGTGTCTTCATTGGATCCTTCGTTAATTTGGTATAAGGTCCATTTGTAATAATATCTGTAATTTTGTCCTCATATTGTACTTTATCCATTATTACAGTTGCATTTCCTTTGTCCGCTAGTAGGATTGTTATGGAATCATCATTTTTTTAAGTTTTTAAAGCTTTCATTTCCTCTTTGCTGATGTTCTGTACAATTTGATTAGACTTTTCCAATTCAAGTTTACATAGTACGCTATATTTTTCTTTTTAATGAGTTGGTAGACACTGCGATATTTTCGCCACTGAGCTAATTATGTCTAATTTTGGAATAGATGGATGAGTTTAAACCTTTTGACAATACCAAATTTTCCGTTGCATTTAAATGTCTATTTGATAGATTGACAACTGTCGCTAATATGTCATTATTTCTATTTAGGTTATCAAAAGTATGTAAACTATTTTGTTCTAAAAGAACATTAAATTTATTTAAATGTATATTTCTTTGTTTCTGATATGGATTTTCATAAAGTATGTGTAAACTAAAAATAATTCGATCAAAATCAGAATTTGATATCATTCCGAAAAGTAAATCTTCAATACAAAGTTATAATGTAGGTACATTTATATTTATTATAATGTAATAATAAAACTATATCCTATATAATATGTTATAATATATTTAACACAATATATAATACTTGCACTCTAACTTTTTCCATGCGTCACGATTCATTTTCAAACAAATTAGGTCAAAACATAAAGTGAAACGAACGTCGATGTGTATATACATTTTGTATGAAGCATACTAATATACTATACACATCAGCGTACATTTCACTTTAAGTTTTGATTTAATTTGTTTGAAAATGAATCGTGACGCATGGGGAAAGATAAAATAGAACAAAACTATAACTTCATAAAATAAACACAAAACACAATGTAAGTTATAAATAAACTCCAATAAACATAGCAAATACGCTAATGTCAGTATCATTGAAAATGATGAAACGCCAAAATTCATAATAAACAAGGTATAAAAGTAAAAAATATACCGACCTATTATTACCATTAAAAATCCTTTAAAAATTTGTCGAAGTTAATAATTATCGATATAAATTACAATAATTATTGTATAAAATAAACAAGTTTTTCTACAACCGTGTTAAAAATGCCATTTTTAGCACTCCATACGAGAGTTAAAAATGCTACTTTAAGGCACTAGTGCTTTAAAATTTTTAAGGCACTGCAGTTCGTATTGACCGTATAGACAATTTTGATGTAATGTCAAAAAAAGAAAAAATGGAATGTCAGTCAAGTTCAAGTAAAAGTTTTTGTAGATATTTTCCCGTAATTAAGTTTGTAGAAAAAATATTGTATGATATGCGTGTAAAAAAGTACATTTTTAAGGCACTCATGTGAATTGCAGAACTTGCTTCGCTCATTCTGCAAACTTTCACATGCGTGCCTTAAACGTGTACTTTTAACACTTATATCATAAATAACTATTAAGTAATTTCATTTATTAAAAAAGGCATTCACGACTTGAACCTAACTTCAGTCCGTGAGTATTGACCCGTGAGTATGTGAGTAACTTCAGCCCTTGAGTAATGAACTATTACTCACGGGTACTATTGTCTATTCAAAAATAGTGAATAATGGACATGGTATTAACGCTCGTAGAAAAAAGCCATTAAAAGTTCATACATACATACATACATAATCGATTATCCTCTTATACCGTAAGGTGTCGAGGTGTCTTCTTTACTCGTTATTCTCTGCGAACTTACGCCACTTTTTTCGGTCCCTAGCTAATTCTTTGGCTTCCTGCCACGATTTTCCTCTATTCTGCAATATTTCCATCACACTGGTATTCCACGTTTTCCTGGTCGGCCTCTCCTGTTTTTCCCTATCGGCCTCGCTTCCCATGTCATTTTAACCTGTCTGCCGTCGTTCATTCTGAATAAGTGCCCAGTCCATTTTAATTTCTTTTCATGAATTTTTTCCTTTAATGATTTTAGTTTTAATTATCTTCTAATATTATCGCTACGTCGTTTATCGGTTCTCCTAGCTCCCGCCACTTTTCTTAAATACCTCATTTCCGCGGCTTGCAATCTCTTTTCTTGTTTGTCGTTCAATACCCAATTCTCTGCTCCATATGTAGTGATAGGTATGTAAATTGTTTTAAATACTATCATTTCGGTTTTCCTTGTTATTTCTTTTTTATTTAGGAAGTTTTTATACAGCGAATGATATGTTCTTGTGGCTGCTTTTATCCTATTTCCAATTTCGTCTTCTCGTGTCCCCTTATTTAAAATTATTCCATGGTATTTAAATGTATCTACCTGTTCTATTGTTTTGCCTTGGATTCAATATTTAGCTTAAAATCTTTCTTCGATACTGCCATTACTTTTGTTTTTCCATATTAATTATTAGATTGTAATTTTTTAATCCCAGATTCTTATGTTCTCCTCCAGAGCTCTTTCTGTTCTTGCCACAATAACAATATCATCCACAAATACACAGGCTTCGATTTTTATTTGTTGTAGATTTCTGTTTCCTATGGTATATTTTTTTGTTTTTGGCCAGCACTTTTTAATTACTTCGTCTATTACACAGATAAACAGTAGGGGGCTCAATACCCCTCCTTGTCTGACTCCGTCGTTATTCTCAAATTTGCTGGAAATAAGATTGCCTGTTCTTACCTGATTTATGGTATTGCAATACAAACTCTTGATTGTGGTTATCAGTTCCATATCCACTTCCTTACTTGTCAAGCTTTGCCATATTCCCTCTCTGCTCACCATGTCAAAAGCTTTTTTCATATCTAGGAATCCCAAATATACCGTTTCATCTTTTAGTATGGCTTTTTCAGTGATATGCTGTAGAGTGAAGATATGGTCCTGAACGCTATGTGCTGGCCTAAACCCACTTTGAATATCTGTTAATCTAGGCTCGACTAAATTCCGGAGCTTCCGTTCTAGGATAATTTCGTAGACTTTTAATGTTGAACAGAGCAATGATATGCCTCTCTAATTTCCACATTCTCTCGAATTTCCTTTTTTGTGTATAGGCAATATTATAGCCGTGTTCCAGTCACTCGGTATTTTTTTAGTTTTCCATGTTAGGTTTAACAGTTCATAAAGTTCCTTTTTGCCCAATTCTCCCAGATATTTCAACAACTCGGCATCTAATCCATCTATACCTGCAGCTTTGCCTATTTTTATTTGGGTTAAGGCATTTTCCACTTCATTCATTTGTATTTTATTGTCCTCAATTACGTCTTGTTCTTTTGTGGTTGTATTGTTTAACTTTGCTGTTTTGCTGCCTGCTGTTGTCTTGTCTTTGCTTAAAAGTTCCATGAAATGTTCTTTCCATCTTTCTATAATCTGATCTTCTTCAGTTGTTATATTCCCATTCCGATCTTTAACCTGCTGCAGCTTCATTTGTGGTTCCTTACTCATATTTTTTAGGACTCGGTAAAAAAATTTATTATTATGGGTTCTATTTTCTTCCATACTTTTCCCAAAATCTTCCCATGCATTTTGGTTTTCTTGTTTAACCATGGTTTTAACTTTGTTTCTTTGGTCTTTATATTTATCGTAGACTAACTGATTTCTGTTTTGTATATACATTTTCCAAAAACGTTTCTTCTCTTTCACTTCTTTTTTAATATCTGCATTCCACAATTCTGCATTAAAAGTTCAAGTATCCTATAATAGACCGATCCAGGATCATTTCCCTTACTTACCCTCTATAGTCGTACTGATGTTGCTGCTAAACGACATCAAAGTAGGATGTAGGATATAGGAATTGAAATTTTGTTAATTAGTGGGAGAATGTATCTAGAACATCATTTTTCCCGTGTATCAGGAGCTGGAGAGATAGTTATGACTCACTTGGGCACGGTTGCCTTTCTGAAGTTGATCTGTCTTCTACCGGCAACCTAAAAGAGTATATACCCGCTACCCTAACATTTATTACAAGGTACAATAACTATTGTAGCTAAGAAACTCGAGATGGTGAGGAGTGATACCTATTTATAATACTTTACTTAAACCGGGTCTATCCCAAAATCCTGACAGCCAAAATCCCGACAGTCACAATCCCGACGGCCAAAATCCCGACACGCCAGAATCCCGACAGGCCAAAATCCCGACAGACCAGAATCCCGACAGGTTTGATAAGTTTATTTTTAACATATAATTACATTTATTTATTGTTTTTGTTTATGGCCATCTGTTTTTTATTTTTTGTTGCTAAACAAAATTATTTTGTACTAAAAGTATTAAACAAAAGTCAAAATTTTTACTTGTGCGAGGATTGTTGCATGTCGGGATTTTGGCCTGTCGGGATTCTGGCGTGTCGGTGTTTTGGCCGTCGGGATTTTGGCTGTCGGGATTTTGGCTGTCGGGATTTTGGGCGGCACCGACTTAAACCATCCACTGCGACTGACTACCTCATTAGTGTATTTGACCCTTTTAACGTACTATCAAACGTTAAGAAATACAGTATAGAATTAATTTGTTTTATGAACGATTCTTCTGATTTACGTTCTAATAACGTCTATACAAAATATCATTAATGCAAACCGCAAATAAAGAAAAAAATAAATCTTGTTTACGATAAAATTGCCCACTTACAATGAGTTGCAAAATGCACTGCAGATCAACAAGATAATGAGAAATAAATTAGTAATCAAAAGTTTGATTATTTGTCGGTTTTCATCTAAGATTGTAAGGCGTATTATATCAATTTTCTGTAAATTGCAAGTGCAAGCAAACCACAGAATTGAGGACGGTATAAAAGGTTGTTTGTTTATCATTTTTATTGAAATTAATTTGCAGTACATTAGAAAGACATCAGAGAACAAATTCTTCAAATTCAAATAAACAACAAAATACTTAAGAATTTGGATTAATTTATTTCAAAAATTTTCAAAAAAGTGTGCCAAAGATAAGATCGTATCAATCGCCTCACGAATATAAAAAAAGGATTCAGGGGATTACAACACATCAGAACTATTTTATACAGTGCGCCCATAAAGTAACGCATAAATTAATTATTTCGTAAACCGGAGACTTTAAGAAAAAGTCCCGAAACAGGTCGATTTTTATTTTTAAATTACGATTTTTTAGCATACATATCATACTAGTGACGTCATCCATCTGGCGTGATGACGTAATCGATGATTTTTTTAAATGAGAATAGGGGCCACGTAATAGCTCATTTGAAAGGGTATCTAATTCTCTATTCAATAATATAAACATTAACATAATTATTTATACAGGGTGTTAAAAAATGTTTTTTTTAATTAAATTAATTGGTACAAAAAGATGAATGTATGTAATTTGTTAAATTCTAAATATATTTTATTGGTGCCAGAAAACATAAAAATGATTTATTTAAAAAATAAACATTGATTTTCGCGTAAGCGTAATGTTAAACTTCCAAGAGGCAGGTGGGTGGCAGCTCTAACATTGAATTTAAGCGAAAAGCAATATTTATTTTTTGTCAAATAAACATGTATTCCTGTTTCCTGACAAAAGTAAAACGAATTTTGAGTTAAATAAGTTACATACATTCTTCTTTTTGTCTAAATTAATTTAATTAAAAAATTATTTTTGGACACCCTGTATAAATAATTATGTTATTGTTTGTATTAGTAAATAGAGAATTAAATACCATTTCAAATGATCTATCACATGACCCCTATTCTCATTTAAAAAAATTATCGATTACGTTATCAAGCCCAGATGGATGACGTCACTGGTATGATATATATGCCAAAAAATTGTAATTTAAAAATAAAAATCGAGGTGTTTCGGAATTTTTCCTTAAAATCGCCGGTTTGCGAAATAATGAATTTATGCGTTACTTTATGGACGCACTGTATAAAAAAGTTATTGAAAAATCCTTTATAAAAGGCATATATTATTTATTAAAAACCCTCAAAGGGCCACACTCAATCACAGAACGTTTTCGATCTGCATAGATCATCATCAGTGCTGATACAGAGAAAACACATGCTGATTCACCAAAATACATGGGTAAAAACTCTATGTTAACAAAATATGTTAGACTTGCATTATTTTTCTATTTTGTTAACCTTTAAAGGGTTTCTACCCATGTATTTTTGGCAGCTCAGCATGTGATTTGCCTGTATGGATTTTATTTTATATAAGTTAGTGTGCAGAAAAAGCTGGTTTATTAAACTAAACAAATTTCTTGGATTTTAATAAATGAAAATAGTTTCTGTCCTTGTGGGATCGGTACTCACCGGAGGGACCGCAGACGTTCGAATACAATTACCGTCTCTTTGCAAAGACAATGACTTCGACTTTGCAAAGTAACAAGACACTTACTCAGTACACACACTACACATGACATTAGTTACCCAACTTCAAAATTCACAGTACCTACCATGCCAATGGCCATTAGTTGTCGAGGCATTAGGTAAATAAAAAAAATCTAGATTTCTTAGAAAAAGATTTAGGAGATTAGATTATAGTAAGCATTGCAAAATGTGTTCTAGAGAAACGTACGTCTAGAGAAAACTCCGTACGTTATTTAACGGTAAAATATTGGAAAATCTCTATATTTTAAACAACCGCTTAGATTGACATGAAATTTGGCATACACATAGCTAACAAGTCACAGAAAAAAAGTGATATTGTACCGATGTGTGCTTTTGCCCTGGGGGTGAGTTTCACCCCTTCTCGGGGGTGAAAAATATACGTCCAAATTATGTCGGTAAATGGATAAACTGACTAACTTTAATCAACTTTTGTTCTATAGAGATTTTTCACCAAGACCATACTTTTTGAGTTATTTGCGAGCGAATATGTTCATTTTTCAACAAAATAACCACGTTTTTAGAGGCTTTTTCGCAAATAACTCAAAAAGTAAATATTTTGTCGAAAACATATTTACACCAAAAATGTAGCCTGTAAAAAAGTGAAAAAAACGGTGTACGAGTTAGATCTCTAGACCTAGTAAAATCAGAGTATAACCAATGAAAAATAGGTTCATATTCGTCAAATTTTAAGTCGAATATTTTAGCATGAAAAATGACCAAAAAATTAAGCACTTTTTGGGGAAAACTCATTACAACTTTTTTAAAGTGTTTAAAATAAGCTTTATTTTTGTTATATAAAAAAAAATTCTAGCCTCAAAAGTAAATAAGTTACGCTCAAAATAAAGTTGTTCCCTTTTTTTTTGGTAAAAAAATCGGGAAAACCACCCCCTAATTAGCATCTCAAATTAACTTAATTGTTACCAGTTCACAAATTGCTTTACTGGTGGTGTATGTGTTTTTATATGATCTGTAAACTTCATCGGTTCAACGTCCTTATTTTTGAAAGGGCTGTAGTTGAAATGGCTTGAAGGAGTCACCAATCACGAGCGTATGTTAATTTATAAACACCAAATCTTAACCAATATTTCGCACCCTCAGTAATATAGAGGCACAATCCAAAAAAGTAAATTTTTGGGAAATCGCGTTTAAAGATTCTGGTTTCCAACATTACAGATATTTTTTCAAATAACATGCTTATTATTTGAGTTATAAATGTGAAATTTGACAGATTTGTTACTTGATAATTACACTATAAATAGCAATAAAAAAAATAATAATATGAATAAATTCTATTAATTACATGTAATGGAAAAAAATACTTTCAAGTTAGGCCTATATAGTACAAAAAAACTATGAAACAAGGAATTGTTTAAGTTTGATCCCTTATATTATTAATGCCCTGTCACTATTTATGTAAAATAACGATCTATTATGAATTAGACCCATTTATTTATTATATTTTGCATAATATAACGGCTCAAATAAAAACTGTTCTATATAATACAAAATGTTAAAACACACACTCGCCGGGATTTTCAACATAGAAAGACATGTTACTGATTGCTACCATGTAGCAGTAAAACGGGATGGCGAGCGGGGAGAGTGACAGAGGGGCACAAATATGGTTACCGAGCCATTTATGTTCTTTTTCTCTCTCTGTCAGCGCTAACCGGTGGATAATAATTTCATTTTGTGCCGTTATCACTTAAAATCACAAATTTTGAGTTGAGCCCTTATATTACTGAGGGTGCGATTTGTCTTACAGAAAAACAAGAAAATACAAGATATTCACAAAAGCAAAGCTAATTTTTTTACTGTTTGAGTTTTTTTAAGTCCAATAATTTTTAAGTTATTTAGAAAAAAATAATTTTTTTCAAAATTAAAAATTTTAAAAATTTTAATTCAAAACCAATTTTGTTCAAAAATAAGTACGTTGAAGAGATGAAACTTATGCAAAAGTCTGGATTCCGCGTATGAAAAAAAAGTTGATTAAAAGCAAGCTGAAATTTTGTTAATAGCTTAAGGGTGTCTAGTCGGACAAACTTTGATATATGGGAACAGTGGAACAGGGGAAGTTTTAACTGTGGAACAGGTTAAAAATTTGGAACGGTCAGACCACGAAAACGTCACATGTATTTTGTCCGACAGAACTTCCAATTGATTTGTTACCCTTTCATTAAACTCTCATGCAAAAATCAAACTGCTATTTATCGCCTGTCATAATTCCTGTCATTTGACATATTCTACGTGTTCCACTCATTATAATTTCCATTTGGTGATAAATAGCAGCCTGATTTTTGCATGAGAGTTTAATGAAAGGGTAACAAATCAATTGGAAGTTCTGTCGAACAAAATACATGTGACGTTTTCGTGGTCTGACCGTTCCAAATTTTTAACCTGTTCCACAATTAAAACTTCCCCTGTTCCAGTGTTCCTATATATTTAAGTTTGTCCGACTAGACACCCTTAAGCTATTAGTAGGTACTCTCTGAGTGAATTCTAAATAAACTGCTTCTAACAATTTTATAACAGAAAACAGTGCCTTTGTGTAGACAAATAAAAATTATTTTATGACCCATGCATTTGTCGGCCATGCTAATGATCGAATTGTTATTCGTAACAAAGTAATAAATATTTATTACCCTAATAATATCTAATCCATCACTACAGGCCGTTGACGACAAACCATAATAGGTACCAAACATAATATAAATTTTTAACAAATTGTAAAAAAAATATTCTTAATCCTAGATCCTATTCCAATAAACAGATAAATTTATTAAGGCGTAAATGGAAATGTTTCGGGAACTTGAATTTATATTCCATAAACCGGGATATTCTTATAACAGGGATTCTAATAAGCGGGTTCGACTCTAATGCATAAAAAATGCAAAAAATTCTAATTTTGCATATTTTTATATAAGTCTGCATAAAGTGCATAAAATTTTAAATTTTAGTTGTAACTATACATATATTTTTATATTACTGTAACAAGTTGCTTGGAAATCTCAATATTTAATTTTATTTTATAATCTCTTGGTACTTATTCAAATTTTGGGTACCTGAATGTAGTAACTAATAAAAGAGCGCCTTATTATTATGTGCACAGTTCTGGCACGTTAGGGTTACAAAGGTTCCAAAATCAGCCAATTTATATCTCTAGGTAAAAATTTTTATTTTGACGGCCCATTTCGCTTTTGTTGTAAAATAAGCCGTGAACATGTGCCTTCGTAATTGTGAATAGTTATTGTGCTTTGAAAATGCCGCAAATAAACCGTTCAGTGTCGTGGTGTCATTCATAAAATCAAACTATAGTTTTGTTCAGAAAACTATTACTCAATTAGAATCCTCCAAATAATTATCATTGTTAGACAGTACATTTTAAAGAAAAGAATTTGAATCATTGTTTCAAAACGTTAAAAGTATGTAATACATATTGGATAGGAAATTTTTCAAAAATTTAAAGCAACCATGGAAAAAAACAGTGGTTATTACCAGATTCTTTCTCAAGTGGTTCAAGTACTAGCTGAGACATTTTTCGAAGCACTTAATTTAGAACCAACTATTATCGTAAATTTGAACAATGCCCCAATTACATCAGTTATTCTCGAAAGAAGTTTTTCTGTGTAATCAGATAGAAGCCATAAGTATTTGTTAGAACATTTTGAACAGCATTTGATAATTATTTATTGTTACCACAATTCGAAATAATATCAATTATTTATTTGGTAAAATACTTAAATACTTAAATCTTTAATTAATTAGCTTAGTTAGTAAAATATATACATGTTAATTAATACACCATGTGGAGATATTGTAAATATGTTTGTAAATAAAAAAATATTGTAAATATTGTTTTTAATTACATACATATTTTCTAGATAAACGTGCATAATTTTGGGTAAAATACTGCATATTTATGCGCATATTTCATACCTTTTTACTTGCATATTTGCGTAAGTATACTTATTACCCTAATGTCGAAATAGCCCATAATAAAATTCAAATTTTGCAGCGTTGTATGAATGCGAGCCCCGTCATCCTGAAAATATCCTCCTATTAATTCATCATCCAGCAATTGATTTATAAAGGAGTTACAATTTCTTGACGGTATGTATCTTTCAGAATTTAGAATCGTTTCGCACAATATGGGTTGTATCATCTTCGGGCTCAGCTGGTGATCTATCGCCTTTTAATGAAACAACAAATGCACGTAGATGGTTTATTAATGTAGAACGACACTCTAGGTTTACCCCGGGAGATACGTTGCTTTACCAATATGTTTCGTTTCGTATGGAATTTAAATTGAGACTACTATGATGATGCTACATACATATTTCGGACACATGGGTCCAGCTATGCCCTGCTACACCATCCTGAACCGTTTATATATCTATTGATTATCTTGGTATCTATTTATTCTTTCAATAGTATCGATTTCGATAATATTGAAACCAATTCGAATAGAGCAGGTACTGCAAACTAAAGTGGAATCTAAATGAAACACGTAACCTAATGGGTATTGGTGATTAATTAAAAAACCGAACACCGGTTTTTGGAATAACCGGTTTTTTGACCGGTTATAACCGCCAGGTTAAACTGTAAGTAAAAACACCGGTATAACCGAAAACCGGTATTTTGTCAACAACCGCCATCCCTACCCACAAGACATTCCGACCAAAGAACAGTAAGGCTGGTATGGAAGGTAGTCCCAACTGGAAGAAGACCACGCGGACGCCCTAGACTCCGGTGGCGAGATAATATAGCACGAGACCTGAAAGCTATGGACGTGGAGAATTGGATGGAGGTTGCTGAAGACAGAGAAAAGTGGAGGCATGTTGTTGAGTCGGCTAAAACCCACGAAGGGTTGTAACGCCACGGAGTAAGTAAGTAGCTATTTACAAAACAGAAAATGCAATTCCAATTAAAAACATTATAGTAGTACCTGCTATCTAAGAGATTAAAATTCAGCTCAGTGGGATATTATTGTTCGAGCTGTGCAATTACCAGTGGCGTAGCGTAGTGGGGGTGGCAGGGGCGATCCGCCCCGGGCTGCACTTTTTAGGGGGCGGCAAAATTTAACCAACATTCGCCAACATATCATCGGACAAATAAAAAAGGCTAAGTATTATTCAATTTCGACAGCACTCCAGATCTTTCTCATAAATATCAAACAAGTCAGGTATTAAGATACGTAGTAATTTAAAATCAGAAAGTAAAAGTAATGGAATCTTTTATAGATTTCATTGAAATTAAAGACAAAGCTACTGAAGGAATTTCAAAGATGATTTTGGACAAGATTCAAACTGATGGCCTAGATGTAAGCAACTGTAGAGGCCAAGCATATTTTAATGCTACTGTTATGGCTGGAAAGTATTTAGGGGTTCAGCAAAGAATTCAAAGGAATAAACCCTAAAGCTGAAGTCGTACATTGCTCAAATCATTCGTTAAACCTAGTTTGTTTACACGCTGCCTCAGTTGAGGTGGATTCAGTAACTTTTTTCGGCACTTTAGAACGTTGACATTCTTTTTTTTTTTTTTTTTTCTTATCAACACAACATTGTTGGGAAGTTCTCATAGCAGCTACAGGCAAAAGGGTTCAAGACACGCGATGGAGTGCAAGAGGCGATGCCGTAAATGTGACATGGCATCATTACAAAGACATTCTCGTCACTTTCGGAAAACTGACAGAGGCAAGTGAAAGCTTAAACACTAGGACATATTCGGGTGCTTTATTAGTTTCGATGCAGTCATTTTTCTTTTTTGTTTTTTGGGCCTGTGGTAACCGGTGCTACATGAAGTGAATGATGCACAAAAATATTTACAAACAAGGGGACTTGACATAAGATTGTGCGCTTAGAAAGTAAACGCTTTGCAGATGATATTGACAGAGAAAAGAGAGGAATGGGCAAATGGCGCTGTAGGTTATGCAAAAAATATATGTGAAGAACTTGGAATTCCCATAAAACCTCGGAGGCGCAGAACAAGAAAGCATATTTTTGATGACGGAACTAGAGATGCTAACTTGTCTTGTGAAAATGAGTTGAGACGAAAGCTGTTTTCTTCGTTAGATAGTTATTGTAGAAATTTTTGAGCGTTTTCAACAGCTACAGAATTTAACGAATAAGTTTGCATATCTAACGCCGGCTATATTATTAGATCCAGATGCTGCTACAAGCAACGAAAATAAATTGACTAGTGCAGGCTCAGTTGAATTATTTAAATTTATTGTTAAATCCAAGCTGGAAGATACAATAGACAATATTTTAATAATGTTCCGAATACTTTTCTCAGCTGGTATAAGCACTGCCAGCTGTGAGACAAGTTTTTCAAAATTAAAGTTGATTAAAAATAATTTAAGATCGACAATGAGTATTCTAAGACTAACTAATTTGGCTGTTTTGTCTATTAAGCAAGAGGTGTGTGATGCGATAAACATTGACGGTGCAATAAAAGACTTTACTCTTAAAAAAAGTAGACTTATAAATTTTTAATTGAAGACGGAAGTTTTGTTTTTAATTCTAACAAATACTCATATTACTTTTCAATAAAAATAAAAATATAACATTATAGTATTGTTCTAGTTCTAATTAAAAATTGATTTTATTTAATCTTGTCGATCGTCAAGGTATACCTAATCTCAAGTGATAGGTATTGTACCCATTGAGATCGGTGGGAAAATTTACACTCAAAATAACAAAATTCAGTTTGGCAACACTGTGTGAATGTTGATAGTAACATATCCCTGTCAACAAAAATGAGATTTTTCAACCAAATAATGTTTTAAATATGATGTGCAAAATAATTCTTAATTGGGTTCTGCTAATGAGCTTGCTTTTTTTGTCATTAAAGTAGAAAAAAACTTTAAATTTCACTAATTAAATCATTATCGTCCAGTTATCGTTTTAATTATTTTAACTGTACTAATATCCGTCGACTAATTCTGACTAATTAATGGGTTGTTAAAACATTTTATCTGTAGCGGCTTTTGGAATGTCTTAAAAATATCGAATTTCATTGATAAAATGCGCATATCCCACCGATCTTCGCTTCGACCATACCTAAGTCATATCAATGTATCTAATTGGTTAAAGTAATAAAAATTGTATTAACAAACGTGATTGAAAACTTGGATAAACTTTTTTATTTAAAATCTTACCTGTATAATGCAAAATAATGATGACTTTTTTCGTCGAAAAGTTCTCTATAATTATTGTATGTAATGTATAGTATACATTAAATTATAGTATATTAAGTATGGAGAACGGTAAGAGTTTTATACCGATCGAAGACAATTGTTTGGAGGAGGAGCGGAGCGACGACTCCAATTATTGTCTGAGATCGGTTACCCTTAACGTTCGACATGCTTATAACGTTTTTTGCATGATTGATACCATTATAAATTATAAAATTAAACATTTTCGTCATATTGACTAGTTTCATTCATTTTATCAAGATAGATACTTTGGTTGTTAGGTAGTAACTAGGGTGCATAACAACAATGGAGAATTGAGTTTTTATTTAGTTGTCAATAATTTTAAGTACAATTTTGATTATTTTAAATTAAAATATGAGCGAAAGTGAATTTGAAGAAATTGAACGGGCTTGGGAAGAAGGGTGTTCCGCAATTATTCCCGAAAAATCCAAAATCCGTTATCAAAATACCTACCAAAGTTTTAAAAAATGGTGCGAAGGCAAGAATTTAAGAATCGAAGAAAAGACTCTATTGGCATATTTCGTTCAAAGACATATGCAGTTGAAAGCTCCTGGAAGCCTCTGGGCAGAATATTCAATGATTAAATCCACCGTTTTTCTTTATGATGGCATTGATATTTCCAAGTTCTCAGCTTTGATCGCGTATTTGAAGAGAAAAAATGTTGGCTATAGGCCTAAGAAGTTTCAATATTAATAAATAATTCGTTAGTTTTCTTTATTCTTTCAAAAAATAAATTAAAATTAGATTTTTTAACTCGACGCTCGACGGTACGTGAATTACTTACCGTCGAGTTGGAGTACTTACCGTCGAGTTGGATTACTTACCGTCGAGTTGCTAGTAAATGTCACCTACTGACGTAAAATCTGTCACGGTAAACAGTTAAAATAATTAATCGTGCAAAAAAAATACTTAACGACGTTCTACACCTTCGGCAAAGAATTAGGATTTGCATGCAATTTTAGTATATTATAGTTAACGTCAAAAAACTAAGATTTGATTTTTTAAAAATTGTTTTACCGTGCCGTTTAATTACTATTAAGGGTCAAAGTTAAGTTTTAACATGGGCTCTTATGGGAATTCTTAAAAAGTTAATAACTTTTTACCCAAATTTACGATTTTTAATTATTTGTGCTTAAATTAAAGGTTTTTTTGTAAGGAATAACAGATTAAAAAATGAGGATGGTTTACCGTACCATTTATTTTTAATTTATTTATTATAAAATCAATGGGAAAATCCCAATAGTTTAAAAAACCTATACAGAAGTAAAAACTTCAAATTGTATTTTGGTATAAAATAGTTTATTTAAAACTTCTAAAAGTCATCCACATGGATTGCAAAACGTTTTCGTTCTGAACAGAACATCTTCAGTGCCTGGAATGAAGTATTTCCACGTTAGATTAAGGCAAAAAGGTTAAAATTGTGACTGTTAATGAAAAAAATATGTGGAGAATACTTACATTTCGCAAAGTAGTTGTAACTATCACACCAATGAAGGTGGTAACTTCATAATATATGGCTTACATTATCAAAAGGTATAATGTAAGCCATATATTATGAAGTTACCACCTTCATTGGTGTGCTAGTTACAACTACTTTGCGGAATGTAAGTATTCTCCACATATTTTTCTTATTAACAGTCACAATTTTAACCTTTTTGCCTTAATCTAACGTGGAAATACTTCATTCCAGTTACTGAAGATGTTCTGTTCAGAACGAAAACGTTTTGCAATCCATGTGGATGACTTTTAGAAGTTTTAAATAAACTATTTTATACCAAAATACAATTTGAAGTTTTTACTTCTGTATAGGTTTATTTATTATAATTAATTCCGTAATTTATTCCGTAATTTCCGTAATTTATTATAGTTTATTTTTATAAAGTATTCAATACTGAAACATATGATTTGAGTATTCTGCTATAAATGCATTGTTACCAACTTTCGCTTGCATATATATTTCCCCCCTTTCCTCTGAGAGGCATACCCCGCAACGAAGGTGTAGAACGTCGTTAAATAAGAGGGCGGCAAAATTGTCTTCCGCCCCGGACAGCCGACACTCACGCTACGCCACTGGCAATTACATAACGTAGATCTCTTGTTGATGGAATAATTGTACATCTCGAACAATAGCACCTCACTGAGCTGAACATTAATGAGTCTCTTACAGATAGCTGGTACCTACTAGTAAGACTATTTCCTATTTATTTTGTTTTGTAAATATCAACAAAACGAAATAAATGCGATTGGGCAACAGAAAGAACCAGTAGATATATTGTGATCAACAAACAGGAAATTGAGATATTGGTGGAATTTTTATATCTGGGCAGTACACTACTTGACTGTTTTACACTTGACGGTATTTTTGACTGAATTCATTTCCTAATTTTGCACCTTAGTATTAGACAAGGCGAAAACGGCGGGTCCGTTGGGAAAAATATTCCCATGAGATTTTTTTGCATAATCACACTCGTGAAACATCCCAGAATAAGGTTCAAGAAGTCCCCCACGTGAAAAGTGGTTCAATTTTTTTTAACAATTTTCTTAATCAAATTGCAAAAATCAATATTTTTGGCTAGGACAAACTTTTTTTAGGTTTTTTGGACCATTCTGGGCAAAAAAGGTCTCTTATAATTTTTCTTTGAAGTTAATCTTTTTGGAGTTATAAACAATTTAAAATTTGAAAAACTAGAAAATGACCCTTTTTAAGACTTAACAACTCGCTTAAAAATTATTATTATGAAAGTTAGAAAGTGACTAAATCAACATTTAAATGATCCTGAAGAAATCTGTGTTATAAATTTATCACTAAGCTATTATTTTTAGTTAATAACAATGGGCGGTTAGATCGTATTGACGCGGCTGTAAATGTGAGTGCAAGTAAGATGCACAATTGGACTGCCAGAATGGCATCTCTGTCGCACTCAGCATTTACGACCGCCTAACACGTGCATGGCGCTCATTATTGTTACTTAAAAATAACAGCTTAATAATAAAATAATGACAAAAATTTCTTCAGGATCTTGTAGGGGGGGCATTAAACTTTGATTTGGTCACTTTCTGACTTTCATAATAATAACTTTTAACCGAGTTATTAAGCCTTTTTTGTCAATTTTCAATTGCTTATAACTCGAAAATGATCAAATTTAGAGAAAAATTATAAGAGACCTTTTTAATCCAGAATTGTCCAAAAAACCAAAAAAAAATTGTCCGGGCAAAAAATAATAATTTTTGCAATTTGATTAAAAAAGTTGTTAAAAAAATGTGACCACTTTTCACGTGGGCGACTTCTTGAATCTTATTCTGGGATGTCTCACGAATGTAATTATGCAAAAAAATCTCATGGGAATATTTTTCCCAACGAACCCGCCGTATTCGTCTTGTCTATATAGATAGACTGTCCAATATGGCTCATAATTGAAATACTCATAGTGTTAAATCCATTATTGTTCATTAATAACTCGTCCACTGTCCACTTACAATAACAAAGTTCTAACTGGACCTTTTCTCAAATTGTAAATTTTAGCCCAATAAGGTTCTGAGTGTTCTTTTTTATCGAATTTAATAAACCGTAGAGCCATCTAACCACGGGAAGCTGTTTTAGAATAATCGCAGAGTTCTATCTGCAGCGATTGTTCGTCGATTTAATTTAGCAGGGTTGTATCTACATACAGTTAGCACTTTGTAATTCCCAAATAGTAGTTCACCGTTGTTATAGTATTAGTGAAATAATTTCTGCTTGTATTATAAAATTAGAAGTGAGTGCATATGTAAATATAAAAATTGGGTGCCAATTTATTCAAACTACCATGAACAGAACAAGTTTAGTATTAAAAATGGTTAAGTACCTATCAATTACCTAAAATTATAACTAATATTTTAAGAACTTCAGTTCTATTAAGTAGTGTTATTAATTTTAGCTCGTGAGAAATGTGATGACGTTCTGCTTGCTGACAAAGGCACTATATCTGAAAGGCCGCAAAACACTACAAGTGATAATATTATTATTAGGGAAAATAGTACCCCTTTACAGACAATAGAAGATATATGATAGAAAACGCGGAAATAATTATTGACTCTGGCAAAAGGTAGTAAAATTTTATTACCATTAAAATAAAAATAATCTAAAAAATTAATTTTTTTTATGCTCCTGGGTTAGAAACTAACGAGACTTTAAAGACAGACGAAGAGGAAGAGAATGAAGTAATTACGAAAAAGAATCTGGAATCAAAAAACTAAATAAGTCAAAAAAGGTTAAGAAAACGTTTGTGAGAAAGAAATTATGCAGACCAGAATATTGGAAAAACAATTTACGAAAAAAGCTTTGCCAGGCAGGTAAAGAATATGCTAGCTCAAGAGGAAAGCAGGTTAGTGCAAAAGTGGTAGTAAATAGAAAAGATTGCAAAATGCAAATAAAAATGCGCCAAAAAATTGGTGAAAATGACCGAAAAATATGGTTTAATTATTATTATGAATTAAATCAAAATGAAAAGTAAGTGTTTTTTAAGCAAGTAACTGAAAATATATTAAAGGGCGAAAAACTACAAAAGTTGCTTCTCGTTGTACCTATTCATTTAGATACTTTTTTAAAGTTGAAGAGGAGAAAGTAAATGTATGCAAAAATTTTTTTTTATGAACTCTAAATATTAGTCAAAAACCAGTATACACTGTACATTCTGTTGATCGCGAAGTTCCAAAAAAAGATATGAGAGGAAAAACTGATACTAGAAAAATTAGTAATGAGAAAAAGCAGGCAGTTATGGATCATATTAAGAAATTTAATGTAGTTGAATCTATTACGCTATTACTGTAACCACAATAGCCAGAAAAACTATTTGGAAGCAACATTAACAATTCCAAAGATGTACGATTTATATATTAATTACTGTGCTGAAAATAACATAGAAACAGTTAAACTCTCAATGTACCGGGTGTCCCAATAAGAATGGCTCTCGGCCATATCTCAGGAACCGTTTATAGTACAGCTTTGAGAAAAAAATATTTATAACAAAAGTTGCCTCGGGAAAAGCCTGGAAATTATTTTAATAATTGTAGGTCCACCGCTAGAGGGCGTAATTGAATATCAAAAATCGAAATTTTACAAAATTTACCTAATGAAAGGGCACTGGAAATCCAATCAACGTATTCTTCATAAAATTCTGCGCATTTTTGATTTCACAAGTTTATGTCTACCTTTTTAAATAAGAGGTGGGGGTGAGTGGGAACCTTCTTACGAAAAATTGGCTGTAAGTCCGGTTCTGCTAAATCGAATTTTGCATACTTGGTCTTGTTAAAAACAGCTCTTTTTTGTCAATGTAAGAGTCTTATTTTCGAAATAGCCTAATAAGTAATATGCCAGCTAGTATGCGTTATTTGATTATTTTGAGAAATCTAGCTTTGTTTGGAGAATATTAAATACAAGTATGTATTTTTATTCCTGTATTACAAAATTAGACCAAATTAGCAACATAATACCGAAAACCACATGTCGATACCTTTTTTCTATCTCAAGATATCTTAAGAAACATGTTAATTTTAAACAACTGTAAATGTCACCGGTAAACGAAGTTAAGGAAAAGTAGTGTGCTATGGAAAAAACAAGGAACATTTTCCAGATGTAAACGTATATAATTAATTAAAACAACAATAAGACAAACAACACTATAAAATATAACAAAGAAATAAAAGCAACTACTTACTTAGTGTGAAACAGTCTCAAATTCACCGTCTAAATATAACCAAGTCCGACCCTGTCGTGATGGGTAAAAGTAAGACGCATATTGCACAAGAAATATGTTTCAATAAGTCTCACGCTAAGTTAAGACTTAATAATTTTCGTCGACATTCAAGTACCTAGAAAAGAACACGTGCTGTGTTGTTGGCTAAAGTATAAAGAGCCTTTATGGCTTTCTCAGACAGAAGTCTGTAGACTGTTTGTATTGGAACAGGAAATGTCGACATAAATAAGTCAATAGTATTGATAAAACCCTCAAGTATTGAGTTCTCAAAATTGGCCGTGAGATTACGAGTCAGCGGATTTCGTGAAAACTCATAGATTTGTTATTGCAAGGATAGCGTGTTTGTATTGGTCGAAAGGAAGAATCATGGCATTTGTAGGATGTCCTGATCATGATTCTCTCGCTACCCGATTGGTAGGGAAATGTTTTGAATGATCATTATTGGACAAAGTGGGTGATGACTGCCAGAATGGGAGGTGAATTCAGGTTAGAGAAAGAAATCTTGTCCGAAATTAGGACAAGAGGAGGCAACTAAGTTCCAGCGGACATGCAGTAAAGACGTCCAATTTTTTTTTTGGTCTGTGCCGAGTTAGGCTCAGAATAGAATCTTGAGTGATTCTGTAGTGAAAATCGCAAGTGCGATGTGTTGTCGTAAATACCATACCGGTATATTTTTTGTGTTGTGTCAGGTATAATAATGGAATAGTGTTCCTAGTACGGCGTTTAGTATGCCTTTTGCAAAAATAACTTAATTCAATCTTCGCCGAACGTAGTTCTTGGTCTTTTGACTAACGACCAATTGTCTAAACAAAGTTTGTTTTACCATCAAGTCAGTAAAATGTGTCACTAATAATCAAAATACGCAGTTACCTTTTTTTATAAAACAAGACTATGGAATTTTTATCTTTCATATAATAAATAACAGTTGTGTAATGGTACTTTAAATCTAAAATTATAAAGTGAAAGTGAGTTCGCCGCATCGCCCAGAGCTCTAACGAGCTACCCAGATCCAGCAGTACAACAACAGCAGATCGCCACCAGGTATTTGTAATAAACTTTATAATTCCCTTTTTCTCGAACTTTTAAAAGAAACGCGAAAGACTTAATTTTTTTATTTCTTACCAGATCAATTTTATTTTTCTGAACATGTTTCTACATGAATAAACGATAATTATGTTTTAAACTTATATGTCTTCTTATTCTCTTTGCACAATCCATCTCTGATCCTTATTGTAATAGGACATGCAGACTACCTCAGACACCAATGGTAAGTACCGATTGCTATTCAAAGGGATACCATTTTGAGTATTTTTTTTGTAATTCTTATATAGACATAATATGGCAATAGATTTTGATCTATTGATGGCGCCCAAAAATTATTAACTTCTTTTCTTTATATTAAATATTATTGCAAGAACTCACTTCCTAAATTCTCTGAGACTGTAGCTACCGGGGTATTAAAAAAATTATGTAGCACGAATTTTGTCAAGCCTATGATCTAACAATAATGTCTAAGTATATCTTTATGTTTATTTAATTTGTCGTGCTTCAAGTGATGACCTAAATGTTCAAATTGTTGCTCATCATTGTCGATGCTTACTCTTTCAAGAGTAGATTTAACATTAGTCTCAATTTCTGCTTTCGCAATGCTTTGAATGGCGTTTCGTGTTCTCTATATTATCATATATCATGTTTTCTCGCGTAGTGGGCCTAGCGGCAAAAACAAGGTCTTTAATCCGTCCCCAAAAATAAAAGTCTAAAACAGTTGAATCTGTTGCTATTCAATCTATACTTGAAACAGTAAATGCTTGCATCGAAAATGACGGGCAAAAATTTGAACATTTAGGCAGTCACTAAGACTAAGTAAGTAGTTGCTTTTATTTCTTTGTTATATTTTATAGTGTTGTTTGTCTTATTGTTGTTTTAATTAATTATATACGTTTACATCTGGAAAATGTTTATTTGTTTTTTCCATAGCACAGTACTTTTCCTTAACCTCGTTTACCGGTGACAGTAACAGTTATGTTTAAAATTTACACATTTCTTAAGATATCTCGAGATATAAACGAGGTATCGACATGCGGTTTTCGGTATTATGTTGCTAATTTGGTCTAATTTTGTAATGCAGGATTAAAAATGCATACTTGTATTTAATATTTTAAAAAGAAAACTAGATTTCTGAAAATAATTAAATAATGCATCCTAGCTTGCATATTACTTATTAGGTTATTTCGAAAATAAGACACTTACATTGACGAAAAAGAGCTGTTTTCAACAAGACCATGTATGCAAAATTAGATTTAGCAGAACCGGACTTACAGCCATTTTTTAATAAGATGGTTCACACTCACCCCCACCTCTTATTGGCAAAGGTAGACTTAAACTTGTGAAATCAAATATGCGTAGAATTTTATGAAGAATACGATGATTGGATTTCCAGTGCCCTTTCATTAGGTAAATTTTGTAAAATTTTGATTTCTTAATTTTAGATATTCAATTACGCCCTCTAGCGGTGGACCTACAATTATGAAAATAATTTCCGGGCTTTTCCCGAGGCAACTTTTGTTATAATTATTTTTTTCTCTAAGCTGTACTATAAACGGTTCCTGAGATATGGCCGAGAGCCTTTCTTATTGGGACACCCAGTACAGGTATATATTTTGTACTAATAATTTTAACTATAGTTTTCACAAACCAAAAAAAGCCATGTGTGAAACCTGCTCCACCTTTTACTTAAAGGAAAAAAAATAGACTAAAATATTACTGAAGCCGAATCTATGGAAAAACATACTAAAGAAAAGGAAGCTATGCGAAAAGGAAAATAAAATGATAAAAAAAAAGTGACATTTCAGTTTTATGTTTTGACTTGGAAAATGTAGTAACTTGCACAAGATCGTAATTACTTTTATTTACCAAAACTTACTATGTACAATTTAACAGGGCATTTATCCACAACGAATAAGGCATATTGTGCAATATGGATATCAACTCTCCAGGGACGAAGTGGAAACTGCCTAGCCAGTGGGATCAGAAAAATTATAGAAAACGTTTTAAAAGAAAATCATCTTAGACAACGTATCACTTGGAGTGACAGCTGCGTCCTCCAAAAACGAAACTCCCACATTTCTTTTTGTGTTTGAGATGTAGAGGAAAGTAATCAAATATGGAATAATGCCCTAATACGGAATTCCTTGATTTCTTCAAAAATATAAGTTGGAAGCGCACTACAAGACCATCCTCTATTTCAGGCGCTCTCTTTATTATCGTATTAACACCTCTGTGTCAGATGCGCGAACGATACGTGTCTCGCAGACGCGTTTTGTTTTATCGTCTCGCAGAAAATTTCAAAGGTAAATATATTCAACAAGTATTATTGGTTATTATGTATGAATACAGACTTGGTATGCTATTGCGTATATCAATAACACCTTTATTTTGATATTTTATGACCTGTAATTAAAACATTACGACTTGAAAAAATGTTGACATTAGTTTGAACTAACGTACAAATCCAAATATGGGCAGTCGTTGGTGCCTAATTATGGAATAGTGGATTAAGTGTAAGTGGGCTCATTATGATTGTACTGGTCCAGAGTTTCATACATGATCTGTGATGTCTGCAAGTGAATTAAGCTACTTCTTTCATTTTTCACAATTTTCTTATTTAAAAATGAATAACCATTTTCAATAAAAATGGTACACATTTTTATTTTATTTTCAATATCGTTGCAAAACGAAAACACAGCCGACCCATATTCTAGTCCAATCAGAGAGTGCCGCAAGCACCCCTACCGGTTTCGAAACTTATTAGTCTCTCATCAGGAGGCACATATGCTGCTCTCCCTGATCCAATCAAAACAAACCCCAGCGTGCAGTCCCGGATTGCAACGAACGAAATGGCATAGATGCCCTAGCGGCAACTGCTAGCAAAAAGACTACGTTTTCACTCTAATGGCATATAAAACAACATAATGCTATTCTACATCCCACCAAAATGAAAACAATGGGAACCTTCTCTGGTTACACCTCCGAGGCTTCTACAATTTGCAGGCCATACGGATGCTGAGACTAAGGAAGATGAGGGAATTCTACAATTTGCAATTCACGTCCCATCTGCTCAGCGCGGTAAAGTTCCAACTAGAATGGTTCCCTTCATACTCCACACAGAGTAAATATAAATAAAAAATGAATAACCATTTTCAATTTCGTTGCAAAACGAAAACACAGCCGAACCATATTCTAGTCCAATCAGAGAGTGCCGCAAGCACCCCTACCGGTTTCTAAACTTATTAGTCTCTCATCAGGAGGCACATATGCTGCTCTCCCTGATCCAACCAAAACAATCCCCAGCGTGCAGTCCCGGATTGCAACGAACGAAATGGCATAGATGCCCTAGCGGCAACTGCTACCAAAAAGACTACGTTTTCACTCTAATGGCATATAAAACAACATAATGCTATTCTACATCCCACCAGAATGAAAACAATGGGAACCTTCTCTGGTTACACCTCCGAGGCTTCTACAATTTTCAAGCCATACGGATGCTGAGACTAAGGAAGATGAGGGAATTCTACAATTTACAATTCACGTCCCATCTGCTCAGAGCGGTAAAGTTCCAACTAGAATGGTTCCCTTTATACTCCACACAGAGTAAGTATAAATCAAAATGAAAAATGAATAACCATTTTCAATGAATAACCAGAGAAGGTTCCCATTGTTTTCATTCTGGTGGGGTGTAGAAGAGCATTATGTTGTTTTATATGCCATTAGAGTGAAAACGTAGTCTTTTTGCTAGCAGTTGCCGCTAGGGCATCTATGCCATTTCGTTCGTTGCAATCCGGGACTGCACTCTGGGGTTTGTTTTGGTTGGATCAGGGAGAGCAGCATATGTGCCTCCTGATGAGATAATTATAAGTTTCGAAACCGGTAGGGGTGCTTGCGGTACTCTCTGATTGGACTAGAATATGGTTCGGCTGTGTTTTCGTTTTGCAACGATATTGAAAATGGTTATTCATTTTTGATTTATATTTACTCTGTGTGGAGTATGAAGGGAACCATTCTAGTTTGAACTTTACCGCGCTGAGCAGATGGGACGTGAATTGCAAATTGTAGAATTCCCTCATCTTCCTTAGTCTCAGCATCCGTATGGCTTGCAAATTGTAGAAGCTTCGGAGGTGTAACCAGAGAAGGTTCCCATTGTTTTCATTCTGGTGGGATGCAGAATAGCATTATGTTGTTTTATATGCCATTAGAGTGAAAACTTAGTCTTTTTCTTATTTAAATTTATTTGATCTCAGATGTTTAGGTATGTCCATTTTTGTTATTGATATGTTGGTTTATGCCTATATTCAATATATGGGTACATATTCCATATTTGTTTACTCATTTGGGATTTTGTTTTTTTGTTCGATTTTTTTTTGTTAATTAAGATATTTAATAGAAGGCTTTTAATTACTACATAAAAATGTATGACTGATGTGTCATAACATTAAATTGTTGTCATCTCCATAAAGGTATTATTTTTTATCCCCAAAACGAAATGGTATTCCATAATTGGCGACTTTCCTCTACTTAAAAATCATCCAGACCTGGAGGTTTTAACAATGAAGAACTCCATTCCTCGACACGGTGCTTTACAGGAGGTAGACAATATTCATAGCCAAATTGAAAGGCATATGTCTAAAACAGAATGTTTCTCACCTCTTGGCTTTATAAGTGAACTGAAACAAATTAACAAAAAAAACCTTTCAAATAATTCAAATGAAAGAGTCAGATTTTAGGGATTATGAATAGTGTTCAAAACAACTAAAATTTGTCTATTTACCAAAGATTCTCTAAGATTTTCAAAAACATGACTGAAACCGAGCTATGTTTTAAAAAAAGTTACACTGAAGATAAATTTACTAAAATGTCAATAAAGCCAGTAAGTCTACGCTAATCCAGTAGTCTCACGCCGCAGCAAAAAAACTGCAGAAGTGAAAGTTCCACCTAATCTTGTACCTAAAATTCTTTCCGCAAAAAAAGAAATTCCAAAGGAAAAAATCAGTGCCATAAATAAAATAATGCCGTCCATGCCATAAAATGACCAAGACTATTACAAAGTTCTGTTGTCGACTTTGGCGACTTTCCTCTACTTAAAAATCATCCAGACCTGGAGGTTTTAACAATGAAGAACTCCATTCCTCGACACGGTGCTGTACAGGAGGTAGACAATATTCATAGCCAAATTGAAAGGCACATGTCTAAAACAGAATGATTCTCACCTCTTGGCTTTATAAGTGAACTGAAACAAATTAACAAAAAAAAACCTTTCTGTTGGAATACTTCCAACAGATTTTTCTTTTTCTGTTACATTACTCGTTATTCGTTATAAATTATCGCCACGTTGTTAAAACACGTAACTTTACACGTTACTATGTAAAAATTATTGAAAAAACAATCTGACAATTCAAAAAATTTAACTTCACTAAAAACATCAAAAAATTACTCTCTCGATAAATTATAATTTTAGCGCTTGTTCAAGACCAAAAAAGAAATATAAATATTGGTGTACTATTTCAATACATATTTTCCAACTACCAGCACCACGAAATCGAAGGAGAAAATTTGTACGTATTTGAAAATTATAATAAAAATTTAAATAAGACTCCCGTTATTAACTATCTACATCCCCATAGTAAGGAAGACGGTAGCAAATACCCCATTCTTTTACATTGGCCCTATATCGAACCGGATCAAAAATAGTTGGAATAATATTGGAAATAGGTACACAAATCACAAAGAAACCTTACGTTTTATTGCTGATTGCCCAGCCCAGGCTAAATTCCCGAAAAAGAAATAAATCCCGATTCCCGAAAATGAAGTAAATACTAATCCGGATTCCCGAAAAAGAAGTACATAATAATCCCGACTCCCGAAAAAGAAATAATAATCCCGATTCCCGAAGAAGAAGTACATAATAATCTCGATTCTCGAAAAAGAAATAATAATCCTTTTTACCCGAGAAGCTCCAGAATAATTACAAGGAATATTTTTCAAGTAATACTCGATGAATAGATGTAATTTATTGACATAAAAGTGAAAAATCTCAAATCTCAAGAGTGTCAAAAGTGACATTTCTCCATATTCACATTACCAGCTGTAGAGGTGGGATTTAAAGTATTTTTAATTTTTAGGTAACTGTTATTTTTCAAAAATATTTTGTATTTTTGTAATAGTTTACGCTTTTAATGTAATTTGAATCTACAATTATGGAAGATAAAAAGAAATCTCGCCAATACATCAAGGCAAATATAACGCGAATAGTAAATTGGGTAGAAAACAATTTAAATAACCAAAATGATGAATATTTATTAAGAATTAAAGAAAATAACTTGATTCATAACTTTGAGCAATATGGTCTGACGCAAGACCATATTGAAGATTTAGATGTACAAAAACTTGATGTAGAGGACAGAGATAAGTTGGAAGATCTGTATTGTCAAACTTTGGCCAAAATAAGGCGTAAGTTAGCAAATATTTCACAGCCTTCAGGTCATGTTGATAGTTCTTTTAATATTAATAGTCAAACTAATAAAAATTCACATTCAGCTATTAAGCTCCCTCAAATATCAATCCCTATTTTCCAAGGTGAATTGCAAAAATGGGTCCCTTTCTACCAATTATATACGTCTCTAATCAAAGAAGACCAAGGTCTCACTAATGTTCAAAAATTTATTTATCTTAAATCATTTTTAAAAGGAGAACCTTTAACTTTAATAGATTCACTTAACGTTACCAATGAAAATTTCTTAGTAGCTATTGAAATTCTTGAAAAAAGATACGATAATAATTTAGCTATAATTAACTCTCACATTAATTTAATTATTGATACACCACCACTTGTTAAAGGCAATTCAAACAATTTAAGAGAATTTCTAAACGAAATAAGAAATAACGTAGAATCCTTAAAAAATTTGAAATGTCCAGTAGATAACTGGGACTTACTATTAGTTAACATTCTTGTAAGAAAATTGGACTTTGGTACAAAAAGGGAATATCAAACCAATAGAGATAGATCTCAATTGCCTACTTTAGCTGAATTTTATAAAATTTTGGAAGCTAGGTGTAATGCTTTAGAAGATCTTAATTCTACTGAAACTAAACAATCTACTAAACCACAATTCAAAACATCATTACACTCACATTTCTAAAATTCTTACAACTCTCAAATTCAAAACCCTCAGATATCACGTGATTTAAAATGCTTGTTTTGTAATATTGCTGGTCATAAAATTTATTCCTGTCAAAAATTCTCTAATTTGATTCACACTGATAAAAATAATTTTATTCGTACTCTCAGACTCTCCATTTCAGACAAATCGTATGAACTCTCACAACTCCCATAATTGGCGACCTGGTAGGAGTCAGCACTTGCAAATTGATCAATCACAGCAATCAAGTCTTTCTACTCCACTCACTAACGCCAACGAACCATCTGAAAATGTTTCACCAGATGAAAATTCCGCAGTTCTCTCAGCGTGCTCTTCTAGAAACACTCATGTCTTGTTAGCAACGGCAAATGTAATAATATATACAAAAAAACGGAACTTATGTTGAAGTAAAGGCTGTTCTTGATTCAGGAAGTCAAAACTCATTTGCCTCAAAAAATCTTATTTCTAAAATTAAATGCCCTACCTTTAAAAGAAGTCTACATATCTCTGGCATTTCTCAAAATTCTATATTGTCCACAGAAATGGTAGATATTGTTATACACTCTCGGTCTAACGACTTCTCAATTCCTATAACATGTGCTGTTCTTCAAAATATTTCTTGTAAATTACCTCAGGTGCCAATAGATGTTAACTCTATAAAATTACCTGCAAATATAACTCTTGCTGATAGTAGATTTTTCGAACCATCCGAAATTGATATTCTGCTTGGTGCGGATGTATACTATGAGTTAATAAAAGAAGGTATTTACAAATTAGGTAATAATCTCCCTGTTCTTCACGACACTAATTTAGGATGGATTGTTGCAGGTAACATTGTTCAAGAAAGGAACAAACATAAAAAAAATGCATCATTTTTCGTACAAACATCTGAACCCATTATAGATGATAACCATTTAGATAAACTTCTAGTAAAATTTTGGGATATGGAAGAAATCTCAACAAAAACTCCTCTCTCTCTCCTGAAGACGAATTAGCTGAACAAATCTTTACATCTTCTTGTCAAATCTTAGAAAATGGAAGATTTCAAATAGATATACCCCTAAAGACTCCCACAGAGTTTAAAAAACTTGGCGACTCATTCCACACTGCGAAAAGGCGATTTTTATCTCTTGAGAAACGTCTACATTCAAACCCAACTCATTTAAAAAATTATAAAGCTTTCATAGATGAATATGTACAACTGGGACTTGGTAAATATATACCCCTTTCATCAGAAACAATTGCTACCCCCAAATACTTTCTGCCACACCACTGTGTTTTAAAAGACAACAGTGTCTCAACTAAACTTCGAGTAGTTTTTGATGCTTCTAGTAAAACTACTACTGGTTACTCCCACAATGACATAACCCTTACAGGCTATAAGGTACAGCCTCAACTGTTCGACATTCTAATTAGATTTCGACAGCATAAATATGTGTTCACTGCAGATATACAGAAAATGTATCGCAGATTATGATAAACCCCCAGCAAACCTTTTTGCAAAATGTTCTCTGGCGCGATTCTCCCAACAAGCCTCTTAGTTGCATAGAACTGCTCACAGTTACTTATGGCACTAATTGGGCCCCTTATGAAGCTACTCGTACCCTAAATGAAATTGCTATCAGAGGTAGAAAAAATTACCCTAAAGCTACAAACATAATACTAAATCACACCTATATGGATGACATATTGTATGGTGCTAATTCCTTTGAAGACTTGGAATCATCTTATGAACAACTCACTGAGTTACTCGGTAACGCTGGGTTACAGTTACACAAATGGCATTCTAATTCTTCTAAATTTCTAAAAATATGTGACGAATCTCAATCCAAACAACCTTGCAACATTTCTCTAACTGATTCCACAAATAAGGTTTTAGGTTTATCTTGGAATCAAGCCTCTGACATTTTGTCTGTCTCGTTTCCTGAAACGCATTCCGAAACTGCACTCACAAGACGAAAGGCTCTTTCAGTCCTTGCAAGTATGTACGATCCTCTTGGTATAATTAGCCCATTGATTGTAATAGGGAAACTATTAATGCAACAATTATGGTTGTTAAAGGTTAATTGGGACGAACCATTAAATGTTTCGTTTACTCACGATTGGAATAAGTTTATTAAATGTTTTCCCAAGTTAAAGTTATTAAAAATCCCTAGATACATGTTTCTTAACAAATCTGTTAATTATGTTCAAATACATGGTTTCGCTGACAGTAGCATTAAAGCATATGCTGCCTGTGTTTATTTAAGAACCGTTTATAACGACAACTATGTTTCTTCTGTTTTACTCACATCTAAATCTCGAGTAACCCCAATTAAAACTGTATCACTACCTCGTCTTGAACTCTGCACTATGGTCCTTCTTGCTCAATTAACAAATACACTTTGCGCAATTTTTGAAAACCAGCTCTCGTTTGAGTCTATAAACTTGTGGTCTGATTCAGAAATTGCTCTGTGCTGGATTAGATCTCACCCTTCTCGTTGGACTTCATTTGTTTCTAATAGAGTTTCTAAAATTCATATGCTTTCAAAAAACTCCCATTGGAGACATGTCAAATCTTCAAACTTCAAATGGCCCTTGTATTCGTTCGATTACAAAGATTTGCCCTTTGCCCCCTATTGTTTAACTTATTTACTGCCTTTGTTCTTAGAATAATAGTTCACTTTGTTTATTGTTTTTACTCATCTCTTGATTTTGTTAGAATAATAGTTCACCTTTGTTTATTGTTTCTACTCATCTCTTGATTTTATTCTAATTCTTCTTTTCGCGGCGGGGAAAATGTTGGAATACTTCCAACAGATTTTTCTTTTTCTGTTACATTACTCATTATTCGTTATAAATTATCGCCACGTTGTTAAAACACGTAACTTTACACGTTACTATGTAAAAATGATTGAAAAAACAATCTGACAATTCAAAAAATTTAACTTCACTAAAAACATCAAAAAATTACTCTCTCGATAAATTATAATTTTAGCGCTTGTTCAAGACCAAAAAAGAAATATAAATATTGGTGTACTATTTCAATACATATTTTTTAACTACCAGCACCACGAAATCGAAGGAGAAAATTTGTACGTATTTGTGTGTGTGTGTGTGTGTTCACAAAGAGGGGATGGCATTAGATAAACTTTTTGCCACAGATATTTGAAAGTTGAAGATTGAAGATGTCATATTAAATTTTTATTTTAGAATCTTTAAGAAATTGTATGATAATATCATTAATAGTTTTGGTATTGAAGCTTAGTAGATGTGAAATATTCAGCGGTAAACTTACATTCCGCTCCTGAAGTCTAGCAATTAGTGCTTTCATATGGTTTTTATTAAGTTCACAATTAAAGATTATATGATTTAAATCTGCAGTAGAGTAGTTATCACATGAACAGAGAGAGTTGATACGCATTCCTATTTTAGCTAAATGTGCAGGAAAATTGCCATGGTTTAATCTTAAGCGACTTAGGGATGTGGAATAAAATCGAGTAACGTGATAATCAAATATATGTGGGATATTTTGCGGAAGTTGTGGGTGTATGTTAGTGTATGGATTCCTCGAAGTTTGTACAAACTTAAGCCAAATAGTTTCCCATTTTTTTCTTAATTTTTTATGCAATTCGGGAATGTAATCGCTGGAGATTGTTAAATCTACTATTTCATTTAAAGTTGCTGAATTCTTTGCCATTTCATCCACTATCTCATTTTCTTTGATTCCGGCATGTCCTTTTACCCAGATAAAGACCAAGTCACTGCTATTATTTTTAAATCGAGCGATTGTCTTTCTAATATGGCATAACAACTCATTGTTGTGTTTTTTGGTTATTGGTTGCGATATTGCCTCAAGAGCAGATAAAGAATCTGATAGTATAACCGTGTCTCCAAAGTTCTGTTCAACCGCGTAAGTTAGGGCTCTTTCAATAGCATAAAGTTCGGCAGTGAAGATAGATGTACATTTAGGTAGTCTAAAAGAATTACCACTTTTTATATTAGAAACATAATAAGCGCTACCTACACTATTACATGTTTTTGAACCATCTGTATAGATGTATTTATAATTAGAAAATTCAGATAAGATTAATTTTACAATTTTATTGTTTTGGCATGGTAAGTTTCTGTATGTAGGTTTTATGATCTTTGGAAAGATTGCGATTTCCTCAATAGAAAGGTTATATATGGGTAATATTTGTTTAGTGTTAATGCTAAAGTTGTTAGTTTCTAGATAAGCATCTGTAAGAGGGGGAGAAGTTTTAATTCTCCAATAAGAATTTGTTAAGTTATATTCAGTGAGACTGTTAATTTTACTTAATAATTTATGTGAGTCTAAAGTCCTGGTCTTTAATAGAAACTTATTAGACAAGAATTCTCTTCTAAGGTTTAGAGGAGGTTCCTGCGCTTCTGCTAGAATTGCAGCACATGGCGTTGACTTAAACGCACTAATACATATACGTATTGCCTTATACTGAATATGATCGATTTTTGATAAATTAGATTTTGACGATGAACCATATAAAAAGCATCCATAATCAATGATTGACCGAATATACGATTTATAGAACATAGTACGTATTTGAAAATTATAATAAAAATTTAAATAAGACTCCCGTTACTAACTATCTACATCCCCATAGTAAGGAAGACGGTAGCAAATACCCCATTCTTTTACACTTTCAAATAATTCAAATGAAAGAGTCAGATTTTAGGGTTTATGAATAGTGTTCAAAACAACTAAAATTTGTCCATTTACCAAAGATTCTCTAAGATTTTCAAAAACATTACTGAAACCGAGTTGTTTTAAAAAAAGTTACACTAAAGATAAATTTACTTAAGTGTCAATAGAGCCGGCTAATCCAGTAGTCTCACGCAGCAGCAAAAAACTGCAGAAGTGAAAGTTCCACCTAATCTTGTACCTAAAATTCTTTCCGCAAAAAAAAAGAAATTTCAAAGGAAAAATCAGTGCCATAAAGAAAATGATGCCGTCCATGCCACAAAATGACCAATACTATTACAAAGCTCTGTTAAATTTAGAATAATATTTTATTTATTTACTTATAGTTAGTAGTTAGTTCAGTTAAGGTTTTATATTAGAAATATTTGTTTTGATTTTAAAAAACCAATAAAATCTTTTAAAAATGTTCACTTAGAACTTCGTTTTAATTTCATGGGATATGATGTGAAAATCATCTTAACCTAATAAAGTTGTAACTGGCAGTTAAAACCATGTTCGATTAAATATTTATGAAAAGGTAATTTTACAAGGTTCTATTTTTATTTATGACTTGCCAGTTCTAGATTTAGTTGAAGTTCTATCTGTAATATTTTTGTGAATTATATTATTTACTAGAAGAATACTTTAGAAGAATAAAAATTATTCCGCTTCGATATTAGTAATTTTACAGTTCATAATAATTAGTTACGCAAACTTAGCCTTTGTTTTCTCAAAATGGTTATATACAACTTTACTATTCTAAGCGGACGAACAGAATTTTTTCATTATTTACCATTATTTAAATAATTTTTCGTTACATCTCATCAGCTTTTAACCTTTTTACTGTTTACCTTAAAGAAAAAAAATGTTTCCGCCCGGGTTCGAACCGAGGACCTTGTGCGTGTGAAGCACACGTGATAACCACTACACTACGGAAACTTACAACATCTAGGGATCTCTACACAGCATACAAACAGTATCTTTAAGTAAATGCTAGATTTTTATGTCAAATCTTTAATAATAATAATAATTTAATAATTATTGTTATTATTATTAATATACAATATTTCGTATTAAAACTAAGACTTTAAAATCACTGTATTAAACAGGTAAACATACAAAAATCAATTTATGTTTAGAAGATTGGTTTTTGAGCAAAATAAGTTGTAAAACATTGTACATAATATAATTAATTATTCAACGTCATTTTGGAAATACATATTGATATGTTTAAATTATACAATATAAATTAATGACTTAATTATTTTATTACATAAATTAGATACAGTAGGAAAAATGAAAGAATACCCATGAACGAACATATTATAAAACACGCTGTATTTTCCTGTCACCGTGTCACAAAAAATTGGCCAGCGCAAGTACATGTAATAATTATTGTTACATGTACTTGCACTGGACAATTTTCTTTGTGACACGGTGACAGGAAAATACAGCGTGTTTTATATGTTCGTTCATGGGTATTCTTTCATTTTTCCGACTGTACCTAGATACTACATAATTTTAATCAAAACATAACTTTCCCTAACAGATAGGCAACCCGTTTTACAGCCTCGGGATGATTTCCTGGTAGGAAAACTTATTTAAAAAAAATACGGAGAAATAATAATATTTCTGGATCCCGCGTATGAAAAAAAAAAGTTGATTAATAGCAAGCTGAAATTTTTTTAATAGCTTAAGGGTGTCTAGTCGGACAAACTTTGATATATGGGAACACTCGAACAGGGGAAGTTTTAATTGTGGAACAGGTTAAAAATTTGGAACGGTCAGACCACGAAAACGTCACGTGTATTTTGTCCGACAGAACTTCCAATTAATTTGTTACCCTTTCATTCAACTCTCATGCAAAAATCAGACCAGTGCATAATGCACGATAATGTAAGACCTCACGCTCACAAACTTTAATCGAATATTTACAACAGGTAAATCTTTGGACTTTGAATTAGCCATCTCATAGTCCAGATCTTAACCCGATCGAACAGTTATGTGGCATAATTGGTAGAAGAATACGACAGCGTTTGACACCTCCTAGAACCTTATAAGAGGTAGAAACAGTACAGTAGCTCTCGAGATTTTGAATGATGGAGACCAAAAATAGCATACCTTATTTTTGTAATATAAAAGTACATATCTCTTTTATTACCGAACAGAAGGGAATGAATAAAAAAAATTTAAGAAAGCCTACAGCTACAATTGAGTTTTAAATTCAAGAATATTCCACAGGGTGTTCCGAACTTTACGGAACAAACAGTATGATTGTTAAACCCGGTATAAAATGGCACTTACCTGTCTAGCAACAATATCATTACATCGATTTTCTTAAGTAAAAATGCTAACACATATTAAAAAAAAACACTCAATTCGGACAACAGGTTTAGGAAATTCGAGACATCTAACATGTCCCATTTTTAAGGTGTTCCGTTAATTTTGCCACTGTGTGTACAGTGGTACCTCGATAACTCGGATTAATTAAGACCGCGGCCGATCCGGGTTATCGAAAATCCAGGTTAGCCGGAGAATATGGTAAAAATTAATAAAATACGGTATACTTACAGATAAACTCTGTTATAATTGAAATAACATGAAATATATAATATGCACAGTACACATCTAAAATACGTATATAGTTGTATAAAGTATAGAGTAGTGTTGTTCATTTCTTGGTAAAAAACTCAGTACTACACACAATATGGTCACAATCGGAACTATGTTATGTTATTTAAGAACAGTGGAGACTAAGGCCATTGTTTAAAAAAGAATTTTTTAAATAGTCTTTTAATCTTTTTTAAACAATGTTAAGAACGTTTGAGATAAATAAAGGAATATAGATGCAGGTGCCTGTTGTTTCCGAAAATCCGAACCAATGAACGTCGCTCTACCGCCGTGTGCCATGAGTCATTTTTACTATCGTATAGTTCAAATTACACAAATACACATTATCTCTCAAATATTATATTACATACATTTTTATTGTTGAAATGTTTGTCTGAAAATCGGTCCGGGTTAGCCGGACTTCCGGATTATCGGGGGCCGACTTATCGGGGTTCCACTGTAGTTGGCAGTCATGATCTACCCGGTCTGGGTAGATTCGTAGGGCTATGTAGTCTGCACACCTCAAGTTATTTAGAAAGTCTCTATTTATGTTGTCTCCAAGAGTTTCCTTAGTCTCTTTTAATTACAGCCTGAGAGTATGGTTTTCCTCTTTCAAGACATACATTTGAATACGAATTTTTTATTACTGGTACAAGTTTTTATCTCAAGCAATAGTTCTTTTAACAGACTGTTGATCTTCTCAATTCTCAAACTCTTTTCTTATCTTCTGCGTTTTCGCGGCGTTCTATTATTTTTTTTTTGTCCGAACAACGATTGTAATTTTCCTATCTATATTACCTCTTCATGACGTGGTTTGTGTTTTTGGTGGTGGCACTGATTTCGTTGTAGGTCTTCAGAGGGTGATGAGAGGAGAAGAGAAAGGGCTTAAATGCTAAAACTATACTTTTCAGATATTTTTTTGTTAAATTAATTATTATTAGTAAAATAAGTGAATTAACTGCTAAGATATGCATAAATGTCTAAAGTTGAATTTTATTCGCGTTGATGGCAGCTGTGGTTGTATCCTCCGTATAGGCAGGTATTACCGTGCAACAGGATCATTATCCGTATGCATTGTCCCTTTTAGCCAAAGACAGCGACAAAGTTTTCGTCCTCCTTAACAGAATGGTGACTTAGTCTTATCCGTATTTCTTGTATCTACCAAAGACATATGTCCTCTTATTTATTCGTTTGTCTCAGTTTTTGTACTATTCGGCATGCAGCGGCAACACTGCACCCAAAACTGGAATTTTCTGGGAACGAAAATGAGGCTTGCACTGTCATGTTTCTAATGCATTATTTATTTATTAACCAATTAATTTTGGAGTAATAACCACAACCTTATCTCATTATCATCATCATTCTCTTTGCCTTATCCCTATGCGGGGTCTGCTTCCCTTATTGCATTTCTCCACACAATTCTATCTTGGGTCATATCAATGTCAATCCCCTTTACCAACATGCCCTGCCTTATCGTCTCCCCCCAGGTCTTCTTTGGTCTTCCTCTCCTACTACTTCCAGGAATCTGCACTTCAGCTATTCTTCGTATTGGATGATTAACGTCTCGACGTTGAACATGACCAAACGCTCTTAACCTATGCTCTCTCATTTTGGCATCAATTGGTGCCACACCTAGACTTCACCTAATATACTCATTTCTAATTTTATCCTTCTTAGCATCCACTCATCCATCTAAGCATTCTCATTTCCGCCACATGCATTCGTTGTTCTTCTTTCTTCTTCACTGCCCAACATTCAGTTTCGTACATCATAGCTTCTCTTATGGCTGTTTTATAGAATTTTCCCTTCAGCTTCATTGGAATTTTTCTGTCACACAGCACACCACTCGCTTCTTTCCACTTCATCCATCCAGCCCTAATTCTACTGCATGCATCTCCATCTATTTCTCCATTACTCTGTAATACCTATCCCAGGTACTTAAAACTATTGCTTTTTACAATCAGTTCACCATCCAAAGGTACCATTTTATTTGTAGGAACTCCATCTTTAAATGAACATTCCAAATACTCTGTTTTTGTCCTACTAAGTTTTAAACCTTTTTTCTCCAGAGCTTGCCTCCACTGTTCCAGTTTTTGTTCTAAGTCTCTTTCACTATTTCCTACTAACACGACATCATAAGCATACATTAAGCACCATGGAATGTTCCCCTGTAGTTTCGCTGTTATCTGATCCAAAACTAATGAGAATAAATACGGACTAAGCACAGAGCCTTGGTGCAATCCTACTTTCACATGAAATTTCAGGAGCTTGGAGGAGTAAGGGCGAACCCGAAAAATGGTTATTTCAAAAATAGTCTCATCTTCCTCACATACTTTTAAAGAATGCGTCTGTATATTATAACAGCATGTTTCGCCCTTCATACTCCTAAAATTTCGTAAGAAATAATATACCAATCCATTCATATCAGAAACTGAACTGCATATTCGTCTAGAGTCTAGAAGAGTCCACAGTCCACAGGCTTTCGTTGCGTTTCCGTTCGCCCTTCTCCTCTGTTAACGCGCCGGTATTTCTGTAATTCTGTAGCTTAGTCACAGCAGAATCCCACATAGCAATGGGCGCGTTCACCAGATGCAAACGTTGGAAATCAGTTTGCGCTTTATGCTTCTGAACGACTTGCTAAGGTCAAACATGTTTGGAAAGCGGTCGCCATTTTTGCAAGCATAAAATATTTAAGTTGAACTTTGCAAACGTGTTGAATATTGAAAAAATATGGCGGGAATTTAAATTGAATATATTATAGAATATATTTATAAAGGTTTTATATATAAAATAACGGCTACTGAAGACATTCAGCTACGTTTTTTCTATTAAATCCATTTTTTTCCTTTAATAAAAAAAATAATTTCAAAAACTCATTTATTGAGAAAATTTATTTTAGGTTACGTTCAAACCAAGCAAGCAAAATGTTAAATTTTAACCTACTAAACAACCACTGTTCAGCTCGCTGTCAACAAGTTTAAGAATCAAAGCGCAAACAGTTGTGAACCTGTTTGCATCTCTGGTGAACGCAGTCAATGTAACAGAATATTCAAGGTCAACGCACATTTGCTAGTTCGCTCCCTGGCACGGGATGGCGATACTAGTCTCATTTCTGCACGTTGTTCGTTCGCTCGTTCTGTCACCACTGTCACTTTCGATTCTTTGTGTTTTCATTTCCTTGAGAAAAATACGACGCCATATTTATTTGTTTTATTTTTTAATAAATAGCGTTTAAATAGTGCATCCAACAACAAAAAGTGTAAAGTGAATTACATCAGTTGTGTTTTATTCCAAATGTATACAATTTTGGTGTGGTTTAAACTGATGAATAAATAATATTGTGTAAATATATGTGTAATAAGGTAGTTAGTTGTGTTTTAAGTTTTTACATTGATAATTATTGATAACAAACATATTTTATGAACATACATATAAACATTTTTATAAATAAAGATTGTATTCTATGTTTTATTCTTTAATTTTTTAACCACTTTGGCATTTTAATGTAATGGAAAATAAATGTAACTTCAAAATAAGACAAGAAAACCCAAATAGTATACGAATTATAAACGTTGATTGATAAATACATACAGGTATACTTTTATCAATCAACGATATAAATATTATCGTATAGGATAAGGATTTTGTTTTCTTTTGTTATTTTAAGGTTATATTGATTATCCTTTACATTAAAATGAGTTCTCAATCCCAGTTAATTTTACAGGTCTTTTGAATTTACCGCCACTTATATGGCATATAGTTACGCTCCCGACCACTGGCTGATGCGACAATCGTCGTTTCACTCGTTAACACGGAACTTGCATTGCTATGTGGGGGTGTGCTGTGAGCTTAGTAAGTAGCTTTAATTGGTGAGATACAGTCTTGCGTTGTATGCAGGTTGCATTGCATGCAGATTGCGTTAAATGCAGATGCATTGTTCTTGAGTTTTCCGGTACGATCTTGCTTAAGGCGCCGATGTTTCTGTAATTCTGTAGCTTAGTGGCTTTAGTTGTTGAGATACAGTCTCGCATTGTATGCAGATTGCGTTGTATGCAGATGCATTTTTCTTGAGTTTTTCTGTACAATCGTGTGCTTGTAGCTTTTAATCGTATTTTAAGGAAAACCCAAGGTACATTACCGTTAAACTTGCTTAGTTTTTTCTGATTTATTTTCAAAATGAACGCCGAGAATACGACAAGGCGAAAGCAAAAAACACGGAACAATGGGTCGTTAACATGTGTAAAGCCAAACGTAACTGTAGTGAAGCGTACGTTTCAAGAAATACAAAGAAGCCTGTATCTGCGCGCACAATCGGACTGCGTTGTAAGTGTCTTAAAACGTTGTTTTGAAATGTTGGGCAAGGAAAATATCAATATGATTTTCAGTAATTTTTGGCAAATCGGCAACTACGATAGTCAAAACCAATATCTTTCAAAAGCGCTAAGTTTCAGTAACTGTAAAAACTCTTTCATTACTGGCAGAGCAAGTAGGAAGCTTCGGACCATAGGATATAGTGTTTCAATCAATGGTGAAAGAAAATGTGTTTGTCGTCATGCTTTTATCAGCATCCATGGCATAAGTGAAAAAAGAGTTAGCTTTGTTTTAAACAAGCAGACCACCACAGGAACTGTGCTGAGTGATAACAGAGGGCAGTTAAGTCCAGGAAATAAAATGGGTGGGTATACGACTCAGTTGGTCAGATACCACATTGATTCTCTTGTTACTATTTTCAGTCACTACAACAGAGCCAAAAGTCCTTTTAGAAAATGTATGCCACCGAGTTAATCAATTACTAAGGCATATGGAGCTTACACGGAATGGCTAAGAAACACATTTCCTGAAGCACAGCCTATGACAGAGTCATACTATCGAAATATTTTTGTAAACGGATTCAATATAGGTGTTCAGCCTCCTTCTGTTGATGAGTGTAATACCCGCTCTAAGACTAAAATTGAACTTGTAGGGTTAAAGACTAGTAACCCGAATTCTCCCAGAATAATTAGATTGGATACGGACCTGAAGGTTCACTTAGCAAAGCAGAAAGCTGCTCAGCAAATGATGAAAAGTTACGAAAACAACCAGGATGAAAATATTGCAGTTGTATGTATTGATTTACAACAAGCATTACCCACGCCTAAGCTTACCTGCAACGTGCAATATTACAAAAGAAAAATGTGGACTTACAACTCAGGAATCCACAACATTAAACAGAGCCTATTTCACTTCAAGTCGGACCCGAGGCACTACACAATTTTCGGGCCCCTAAAAAATTCAATAGTAATAATAAAAATAATAACTTTTTTAAATGTATTAATTATTTAATAGAAATATAGTTGCACAAGAAATTTAAATTTTTATTAACAATAAATATAAATTGTTAAACAGTACAAAATGAATAGGTATATACATAGTACAACATTGTCAACAGTAATAGTTTTTAAGTCTACTGTTTCACTATTCTCTGAACAATATGTTAAAAATATCGTTTACAGAATTATAAGCGTTTTTACGTATAGATAGTTGCGCGATTAAAGTATCACATATAGGTAAAAAACTTTTTATTTTAAAATTCTCATGTCCTTTTAAACAAATCGTTTCGGAAACAGTTGAATTTTCATCAAAAAATTGTTTTCTTTTTCGTCCTCGGAAAAGCTCATCTTTATATGAAGCGTTTGTCGGCGATACTTGTTTAGCTTCATTTTCAATTTCTGAAAATTTTTCTCTTAAATTTTCTACATATTTAATTAAACTATTATATAGTTCACACACTACGGTAACGTTATTAGTAATTTCCTGTAATGATTTACTGGTTGCATTTATTCGGTCCAAAATTTTGTTCCAAATAGTCGTCATAAGAATAAACTCTAACGTGTTCATTTTCCCCAATAAATCATTTGCTTCAACTGACGTCATCCTTTTTTGGTTTGAATCTTCGCTTAATTGGTTCAACGCGATTTTAATTTCATCAAAGCTACGCGATATAGCTTTAATAGCATCACTTCTCGCAGACCATCTAGTGTCACTAATTTTTTTAACGCATAATGATTTCTGAGAATTTGTTGAGCACGTTTGAAGAACGTTCCATCTATAGGTAGATGCAGAAAAAAATTATAAATACACTGTACGTTATCAAAATACTTCGCAGCTTCTAAACAAGTTTCTGCTGCACTATTACCTACTAAATTTAAAGAATGACTGGCGCAAGGTACATAATGGGCGCTTTTCGATTTTTCGTTAATCTTCGCCTGTACGCCATTATATTTTCCTGACATGTTAGAAGCATTGCCGTAGCTTTGTCCCCGACACCAGTTAACATTAATATCAAGTTTTTTTAATTGTTCTAAGACCACACTTGACAAATTTTCTCCTTTATGGGAAAACATTGATAGAAAAAAAATTTCTCTACTGGTTTTCCAGTCGGTTGCACATATCTGATTATTAAAGTTAATTGATCTATATGTGAAATATCGGGTGTAGAATCTATAATAAGAGAAAAGTATTTTGCCACTTTTACTTCTTCAATTATTACATTTTGAACTTGTTTCCCCAGCAGAGCAATAAATTCGTTACATATAGATGATGAGAGATAGTTGACGTTTCCACTGCCAACATCATTATATTTTTGTAAGTGACTAGCTAAAAATGGGTCAGATTCGCTTAAATATTCCAAGCAACTTAAAAAATTTCCATTTCCTTTTGTAAATAATTTGGTTGTTGAACCATAAAAGGACAGACCGTTCTTGGACAAAAATTTAATGGTTGCTACAATTCGCTGAAGAACATTTCTCCAATGTTCCTTTTCTTCTAAATAATTTATTTCCATAAGTGTTACAATTTGTCCTGTTATACTATTTCTCTTGACTAACGTACCAATCGAGGAAATATGCTCAGCAGATCGCTCATGTTGAATAACTGTCCTATTGATATTTTTCCAATCACTATACCCATCGGAAGTTAGAAGAACAATTTTCGTAGAAAACAGTTTACAAACGTAACAATAAACCCGGCTACATTTAGAACTGTAGAATAACCACTCGCGAAGAATTTTTTCCCCATTAGCTTTCGTTTTATAAAAAATCGCACTTTGTAAATGTCTAGTTTTATTATTATCTGATTGTGTAACACACTCACCAATTTTATCAATATTTTGATTCGGTTGATTATTTATAAAATATGGTTGAAATTCGAGATTCAAATGTCTTGGCCAATCGCCTATATCGCTAGGAAAAGAATTACATACATTGTTGTTTTCTGTAGCAGATGATGGAGATGTACGTACTTGTACCAGGTGAAGTCGCTTGAAAATCAACAGTGGAGTCATCATTTTCTTTGATTGCAACTCGCCCTTCATCACATAATTTATTTTTACTATCACTTTCACTAGTCACCATAAATTGATCTGCAACAGGATGGGACGACGAACTTCCTTTTTGCGCACTGTTGTGGGATGTAAAATAAGATAATATTGCATCTTTCTGTCCATGCCGTTATTGTTCTCTTAATTTTTGTTTTTTTCGTTTTTCACTGCTACTTACATGTTTGTAACTCATGTAAACTAACTAAACGATTACTGAGTAAAGAAAAATAAGTTTTTTAAGAAATTTAATAAAGCAAATGTTTAATGGATAGATTAATTGAACTAACTTAAAAATCACAGGACTGAAAAATAACACGAGCAAGCAATACTTTATCTTTGCAGAAAGCGGCATCAAAAGCTAACTAATAGGTATCTATTCAATTTAAAAGTGCATTTCGAATCAATATTATGACAAAACGTGACAAAACCTATTATTAATCTTACCTCTTATTAGTCTTGTTAATCCTTCGGAGTGGTGTCCACGTGGTGTCTAACAAATTTGCTTATTTTATTGATGCCTATATTGCCGTCAAAGCAATCTTACCTATTGTAGTTTTATGATAAGAACGCAACAGTTTATGGTTTGTGAATATTACTCTTAGGTATTGTTCATTTCATGTATATTATTTCCTATTCGTAAAATGAAATAATTTTGAAATCTTATTTTATTTTTACAATAAAAATTTTCTTTTTTGTTTTTGCAATAAAAATTTTCTGTTGATGATATTTTCGGGCCCCATTAAAATGCGGGCCCGAGGCAGGGGCCTCAAGGGCCTAGCGGTAAAATAGGCCCTGACATTAAAACAGGAACAGCCATGATGATGTATGTATGGGACAAAACCATCGTCAAGCCCGGATCGTGTGAAATAGCCAGTTTTCTCAGTCACTATTTGGAGAACTTTGTTAACGAGCAAGTGCGAACAGTATGGGCCATTCCACGAACATACGTCTTTTTTTGGATTACTTCGACAACGAATATTTTACTGGCGCTAATAATTATTCCAATAAACAACAATGTAATTTGCAATTTACTTTCGTTCTTCTTATTTTGCACAGTAAAATATTCGTTGTCAAAGTAATCCAAAATAGGCGTATGTTCGTGGAATAGGGTATAATAATTTTTAGTGATAACTGTGCCGGTCAAAATAAGAACATAAACGTTGTTTTGTCTAACCTCCGCCACATTCATGCAAATCGCTTTGATCTTATTAAGCACGTTTTTTTAATGTAACGGCATTCAATGATGGGTTGTGATCGAGATTTTGGTTCAATTAAATTAAAGATCAAGGACTGTGAGGTATTTTCCAAACAACACTATATCCATTTCATTGAACACACCAAAAAGAAAAACAATTCCAAGTTGTTAATGTGACGAGGGAAATGGTTAAGGATTTCAGCGTTCTTCAAAAAGCAGTAACTAAATCTCAAATATTGGGAGCTAACTTCAAGGATGGCAGAATATTCGAATTTTCAACAAATTTTAAGATGGGCTTTAAAATTCAAATTGTATACAACACGGATATTTCTACAAGTGTGATACTCCAAAGGAGGCGAAAGAGACTTTACGATATAAAAAATTTTAATTTAGATAATATAGAACTTCCTCTCAAATACCAGGGTGCTCTCAACCTTACAGAAGAAAAGAAAAAGGACTTACAAAATCTTCTTGATTATGTACCCATGTCACACAACTGTACTTTACAAGAAGCCTTTAGTGGAGGAATTGGTATTAACCAATCTGAGAAGCTCTTGAAAGCACCAATCTTGAAGCTCTGGAAAGCTTAACGTAGGTGGCGCTCGTGTAGTTGGAGGTCACGTCAACTTACGTCAACACTTCCAATCAATATATTTCCAAGTAAATATTGCATATTTGTTTCGCTGTGTGAATTAAATTTGAGAAAATAAAATCCCTCAATGTTGTGCTGTGCATTTGTGCTCATCGAGAATATCAAGACACATGTTTCCCAAAGATATTCTGATGAGAAAAAAGTGGATTGTAGCAATAATAAAGGATAAGTATGTGCCGACAATAAATGCACGTATCTGCGATAAACATTTTGTTGAAACAGATAACGTATTGCCCCTAGATTCGACTGCAAACAATAGAATACTTCACTGTAAAATTCAGATCAAAATTTATTATAAACGCACAAATTAAGATATGCAATTTTATATACCTACATTCACAATATTGCCACATCTACAATCGCTTTTTATGGAGTGAACATATAAAAAAATATATTTGAAGTAATAATATAGAAAAATGTGAAATTCTAATTTTAAATCATTCTCAAATTTTCAATATTTTTTAGTGACTACAACATAACCTGACCAAACCTAACCTAGCGTCATCGAAAATAATATAAAAAAGTTAATAACTGAACGTTTTAGTGACATATTTATTATCGTTAAAATATGCTTTAAAATCATAGATTTATAATACTCTAGATTGCGCCTTACGATCTTAAAATGGGTGACGGTTGCGACAGAGATAAATGAGCCTATTTGGTCGGTAGTCTCTTTCTAATTCAAGGGGAGTATCGACGACGTCACTATCCTACTCTGTCGTCGAGTATTTTAGATGGTTTGACAGTTCGAGCGGATGGCGACGAGAACTGGTCGTTTGTCTTCGGACGTGGATAATCCTGGTTCGAATCCGATACCAATCTTTACTTTTTTATTTTTAGTTTAATCAATATTGCGTTTATTAGATAAATGCTCTAAAATAAATCTATGCAAAGAAATATATAACAAATAAGAAAAACTGTGTAGGTACCTATAGATTTTTAAAAATATAAAAGCCAATGTTATTTTTTTTAATAAGTTAATGGTAGAATACTATAAAGTAATTAAAAATATTCGTAAAAAAATACCAATAATTAATATCAACATAATGTACCATCGATTTATTAATTGAATCGGTCATTTAAAAAATAACACGAGTCACATATTCCTAATTTTACAGAAGAGCAAAGAAAACTTAACTATATAGTCGAAAGATGGATGAAATGGATGACATCAAAATTCAAAGTTATATTGTAGTTTTGTTCCTAATGTTTTTACTGGACTGGTGTCGTTTTTGCACACAACGTTTATCTTAAAGGAGTCTATTCCTCTCAAAAAGTTAGTTTCTCAAAATTGTGGACTTTGCTGTTTTTGAAATGACCGATTCAATTATAAGTAATTAGACATTATTTTTATTTATGAAACTATTGTTAGAATTTTTTAAAAAAGTAGAAGCAAAACAAATATTATTCACATCATTCGAATAAGGACGAATTTATATTAATAACGAATGACTTTTATTTTACTATGCAGTTCACAAAATGTATTCCAATATTAACTTACTATACATAGGTACTACATTTATTATCTGCTAGATTTACTTAGGTCCATTTTTCAGAAGTAAAAATATCTAATAAACGCAATATTGATTAAATAAAAATAAAAAAGGTAAAGTTGGTATGGGATTCGAACCACGATTATCCACGTCCGAAGACCAAAGACCATTTCTCGTCACCACCCGCTCCAACTGTCAACACATATTACTCGATAAAGTGGGATAGTCACGTCGTCGATATTCCCCTAAAATTAAAAAGAGACTACCGACCAAATAGGCTCATTTATCTCTGTCGCAACCGTCACCCATTTTAAGATCGTAAGGCGCAATCTAGAGTATTATATAATATCTATGTTTAAAATGACTAAAACATAACCTGATCAAACCTAACCTAATCGAAAATAATATAAACAAGTTAATAACTAAAAATTAAAGTGACCTAGTACCATTTAAATATTCTTTAGTGACTAAAACATAACATGATCAAACCTAACTCTAAATTTTCTAATTTCACCTTAAATTTAACGTAGACACGTAGCCTTTCACGTAGACAAACACCCAAATAATTGTACTTAATTAAATTAACACATTCTATATTTCCATAAGGAATTATAATTTTTTTTAAATAAGACCACATTGCAGAATCAACTGCGCTCAACCCATGCCTAAACCAAATTTACACCAAATGCGCAACAGTCATGGCGGCCATATTTTGAAAATATCACATTTTTAAATGAGATAAACACAAAAATTAATGCTGAGCGCACTTAATTGTGAATTTTAAATTGATAAAAAAGTAATAGTCCTGTCGCCAGGGGGGGTACAACGGCCTCGTTAATTCAGATGGACTTACCCAAATTTTTTTTATGTATTTTGACCCGTAGAACACGAATTTTTTGGGTAACAGTTGATCCGGATGTCGATAAGATTGTTATAGACCAAGAACTTGAGGAATCAAATAACAGCGATTTTTGGCAAAACAAAACAATATTTTGTATTTTTTGGGTCATTTTAAGCAAAAAATATTTCTACAAGTTTTTTAGTAGGATGCACAGTTTTCGAGATAAACGCGGTTGAACTTTCAAAAAATCGAAAAACTGCAATTTTTAAACCCGAATAACTTTTGATTAAAAAATAAAATAGCAATTCTGCTTAGCGCCTTTGAAAGTTCAAGTCAAATTATGTCGGTTTTGATTATTTGCATTGCTAAAAATTTATTGTGTTATTGCTAAACAAAGCTACAAACAACTAGTGCGTGAGTGATGTTTCTATGATTTCAATCGAACGAGTAGGTAGAATAGGTACTAGTGCAATCAAGACTATTTCTACGTTACATGCGTTAAAACGCATGTAAAAGCACGGGAAACCCTACGTGTTTATAGCTTTGTTAAACAATAAAAAAATAAATTTTTACCAATGCAAATAATCAAAACCGATATAATTTGACTTAAACTTTCAAATGCGGTAAGCAGACTTGCTATTTTATTTTTTAATCAAAAGTTATTCGGGTTCAAAAATTGCAATTTTTCGATTTTTTTAAAGTTCAACCGCGTTTATCTCGAAAACTGTGCATCCTACGAAAAAACTTGTAGAAATATTTTTTACTTAAAATGGCCCAAAAAATACAAAATATTGTTTTGTTTTGCCAAAAATCGCTGTTATTTGATTCCTCAAGTTCTTGGTCTATAACAATCTTATCGACATCCGGATCAACTGTTACCCAAAAAATTCGTGTTCTACGGGTCAAAATACATAAAAAAAACTTGAGTAAGTCCATCTGAATTAACGAGGCCGTTGTACCCCCCCTGGCGACAGGACTATAAGGCAGATTGCACATATCATATTATACACAGTTGTCAGACTCGTAATACCAAATAAATACCCTCTGAGCTATAGAAATAAAACATTGAGACGATGATTAATATAGTTTATCATGCGATAAGGGCTTCCTATTTCCAGTGACTCTCGCATTCCTTCTCCTCAATTCGTTTTTCAACGCACAAACAGTCTCCAAGATCCGTATATTTCGGCCATTATTTATTACTTATAAAATCGTAATCAAAAACACCACGAATAGTCAAAACGTTGACCTCCAACTACACTAGCGCCGCCCAGCGGGCGCATCGGCGTACATAGGTGCCATTATACCAACTCAATTTCTAGTGTTACTACTCCCTGCATACCACAATTTGTAACCTTCACCTATAGTTCTTTCGCCCTTTGACCTTTCCACCTAGTTTCTTGAATTTTGAACTCTCCTTAGTTTGAGCGCATCCACTAACACCAGACTCTTACCTGTAAGACTACCAAGATTCCACGAACATATCCTGATGTTTCTAACCTGCAATGGTCTTCCCCATGAGATAGTCCTCACCCGGAGATCCGAACAGAGGCTCATTTTACTTGCGGTATATTTTAATATTTTACCTCAGGAGATGCCATCATTTCAGTAAAGTTTTTATATCTTTGGAGAAGGTCTTTTCATTTTTATGGCCTGAAACGATTTTGTTTGGATATTTGATGCCTGAATGAAATTCAGAAATTCGATCAAGAATAGAGTAATCAAGATCAGCCTTTTTGAAGATGAAGAAATTTCTGAGTAACCAAAGATTCAATCTGCAAATCTGATATCGGATGGTAAAATGTTATGTCAAGTCAACCATCATAGACGAAATTTAAAGGAGACAACTGATTTTGTATGGTCATGTAGAAAAAATGGACGAAGACAGGCTGCCAAAACAAATTAAAATGGACGCCAAGGGCAAGAAGGAAGAGAGGAAGGCCGAAACAATCTTGACTAGGCGGCATTCAGGAGGCAACGTCGGTTAGGAACCTTCACCCTGGCGAATGCAACAACCGACGAAGCTGGAAACCGGAAGGCGGAGAGCGCCATGAAAAACCGGGATAATAATAAAAATGTTATGTCCACTCTATTCTTCTTTATTGGACTGTTCTTATTCTTCTTGCAGTACTATCTTCTATCGGAGGTTGGCTACCATCACAGAAATCTTAACTTTGTCGGCTGCAGCTCTGAACAATTGTATTGAACTGCACCCGTACCACCCTCTTAAATTTCGCAACCAGGAAATCCTCCTACGTCCCACGTTTCTCTTTCCCAAGATTTTTCTTTGGATTATGAGCTTTAGCGGGGAGTACTTTTCCCCTCTCATTATGTGGCCTAGATATTCCACTTTTTCGTTTGTATGGTTTTTATGACTTCGCATTCCTTTCCCATCTTCAGCAAAACATTGGATTTTTAATGCTGACTTAATGAAAAATCTGGAAACTTTTGAGATGTGGCTTTTAGGCTATTTTTGAAAATACCATGGACCGATCATACTACGAACGAAATGGTGTTACACAGAATGGGGAAGGACTAGAGAACTTTTGACCTTCAATAAAAGAGAAAGACAGCAAGAAGAAGGAGAACATACTTAGAAATGATAAGTACGTTGTTGTTGCAGCAGTTGATTATGAAGGGTAAAATCGAAGGAAAAGGGGTCCTGGTAGACGACGAATGCCGTGGCCGAAAAATATTCGCGCCTGGACCGGGTTAAACACAGACAATTTTAAGAACAGCAGAAGATACAGATTCATTATTTATATGAACACTACGAACACTAATACCTACTGTTGATTTCAACAAAATCGGATAAAAGAGATCACGAGCGTAGGCGCAATATTTCAGACCAATGCTTTTTAAATGCATTCATTTGTTTTTAATCCTGAGAAAAATAATAAATATTTTTGAAAATTTAAACGCAGAATAAAAGATTGCATTATTACCGAGTGCCGAAAGTCCCTTAGAATAAACAAAAAGTTTCTTTTGAATGAGATATGTCAAATTAAAAATCGCACTAAATTTTCTCTTTTTTTTACCCCTGTGACTCATTAAAATAAACATAGAAGTTTTCAGGGACTTTTAGGCCATCTGTAATAATGTAATATTTCATTCTGCGTTTAAATTTTTCATAAATACTTATTAGTTTTCTCAGGATTCGAAAAAAATAAAAGCATTTAGAAAACATTTGCCCGAAATTTTGCGCGTACGCTCTTAAAAAAATTGCTTGCGGGATTTCTCAACGGGCCGGATAAAGTAAGGAAAAGGGCCGCAGCCGGCTTTTGCCCACCCCTGATATATAGTATACAGCACCCGAAAAGCTGTAGGGGGCACACCCCCCCCTGCCCATGTGTGTGGGCGCCCATGGGTATATTTAGGTATATTTATATACATCCTAATCAATGAAAACAAAATGAAAATATAATATATTTTCGTTAAATATACATATTATATTAAATATATTAGGTATATTTATATATCGTTATTACAAATATACCTATATTAAATATATTATATTATTATGTTTATGAGCCGCAATTAACCAAAGCAGAAACAAAATCGGTCAGAACATCACCATCCATGACTTTGAGAGCGTTAGACCGTTAGAGAATTTAAGTATGTTGAAACAACAATAACTGAAGACAATAACGAATCACAAGAAATAAACAATAGGATACAAGACGGCAACATATTATGTCTTTATGCCCTTCAAAACCTGGACTAAGAGACATTTTTAACAGTCCACACATAATAATAGGTAAATAGCATAAATACTAATTATTATTTCATTGGGTTAGATTTGTTTACAGGGGACGTGTTTGGACAGCAGTCCGCAAAGAAACCGAATCAGAAATATTTTTCCTCCGGGGGCGGCTCCACCACCTGGACAATATACATTGTAATTTGTAACATTGTAATTTGGTAAATAACAATAGAATAAATACTAATAATTATATTATTAAAAGAGAATTCTAGAAAAAATATTTAAAAAAAAAGTGTTTCCGCCCGGGATCGAACCGGGGACCTTGTGCGTGTGAAGCACACGTGATAACCACTACACTACGGAAACTGTACAAAATAAAATTTAAAAGATGCTACTTAATCTGTTAAACAAATTTAGAAAAATATTTTATATATTTTATACAAATTATTACTGGAATCATTTTATTTTCTTGTAATAACACTTTTAAACTTCTTGTAACAGCATCCATACATAATATTATGTATAAATACAAATCCACTGTTTTAACATACAGTAAGTTTGTAGTTTGTAGCGCCATCTGTCAACTTGTGGTAACACTCTTAATACTTTAAACCGCTTTAAACTTTAACACGCCAGAGAACTACGAACCACAGTGGTTCCTTTCCTAGTTCTCTGCTTTAAGTAACTGAACGTCTTGTGAGTCAATATTATGGAGACCTCTACACAGACCTTACAGGTCCCATCGTCAATATTATGGGCGCCCTGCAGTTTATCAGGATCAGCTATCGAGAGCTCTGAGCTCTTTGTGCCGTAATAGTTTATAACGAAGACCGACTGAGGGCACTGGCACTCATCGTCATTGGCATTGGTGCGAAGAAAAATCAAACATAACCATTTAAATTATTTCTATTTTAAATAAAGTTGTTGTAATCAGGGAACTGCGATTTTCTTTTTTAATATGGCTGTTATGTGTAAAATTTGTAAAAAAATCTCTCAAGTCAATCATGCTGGAATAGACATAACAAAAAAGTTCACAACCAGAAAAAGACTGAAATAATAAACGATTAGGAGTTAAATGTTAAACGTGTTTAATTCGAAGTGTTTCGTTTTGTTTAATTTCTTTTAAATTTATGAACTCACCTTCAAGACCAAAACACAACGTAGCAATAGAAATTATAGAGATTACCTTTAATGATTCTAAAGGTAAGTATTTGCGTACCTACTACCTACCTACTACCAATTTTGTTATTAAAATAATAAAATATAAATTTTAGAGTTTGACGAGAGGTTGGAGGATATAAATAAAAAAGAATGTGGGTGTACTTTGTACGCACGTAAGAAGTTATACTTCTATTACCTATATATGATTTCAACGAAATCAATATAACAGTTTATTTATATTTTATTTACATATTAAACTAATATTAATACTTACTACTTTCCAAAAATTTTTATTAAAACAATACGAAAAATTAAAAAAATTAAAGAATAAAACACACGCAAACACATTGAAAAATGAAACGAAAGAAATTATTTCTGAACATTTGTTGAGAGAATTTTAACTAAATACGTATTTTCTGAAAAAAAAATTAATAAATATACTTACAATCATAAAATGTATAAAAATATAAATAAAACTGTGCATTGGGAATTGAACCTGCGTCTATCAGGTTTAGATTATTTTGAACTCACCCAACGCAGAATTTAACTACCTAGACATGTGAACGAAGTGGAAAGGTACACCTAGCAACTAAACGTTTTAAAATTTTTTTGACAGTTTCTTATTCTGTTAGTTTAATCAAATAAGTTTGATTCTTGTGGAATTAAAATACGACAAAATATAGACTAAAAAAGCAATATATAAGATGGAGATTTTTGTTGGTAATCAAATTATGTAAATCAAAGCATTACCTACTAGCTAGGTAGGTACATTTTCCAAATAGGTATTTACCTAATTTGTAATTTTTTATTACAATACTGAAACATTTACAATAAGGTACGTACCTGTTGCTTTTAAAAACTATTTAAAAAGTCACTACAATTATGAACTTGCTTTTTGTCACTGTCCTCACAACAATAAAAACTAATATACACAACATTTCGTTTATCCAGAATCTCCATTTGAACAATTATTGACAGATGATTTTAACACCCAATCAGATTCCTCATAACGTTTCATACCGTACTGTCGGTGTGCGCATGCGCCCAGCAAAATAAACATTTACCCTCTTGCCTAAAGAAGTATAACTTCAAAAAAGAAAAAACAGAATATGTTTTGAAAAGAGGATGCAAGTTGAGGAAACTGATGATCCCAGCAAACAGGTTTGAGCCCAGTTACGTGATGATTACGTTTTTACGGCAAATTTCAACGAATACGTAACTCGGTGATTTATGACGGGAAAAAAACGTATTTCAGTGCCAAATCATTCACCTATATATTAGTGTTTCCTTTATACATGTTGACATTATAATACAACGACATTCTAATGTCGTTACAACGACATTAGAATAATCTAAAATCATAATGACGAATATAGTACATGTTTTTTATAATGGGTGTGAATGTCAGAAATAACTTCCTTTGGTTAAATTTTGAGAGATATTTTGGAAAACACAATTTTACAACGGTGTTGGTTAAATACGTATCGCTTGAATTTTACTCACTCTATTTTATGAACGTCGAAAAATGAGATGTAGTTCGCGTAAAAGTAATGTAAATAATACCAATATTTAAAAAAAAGTTTATGATTTCGCTTTTAAAATCATTTAGCATAACTATTTCAATCCAACCTTGATTTGAAGCTATTTTTGCTATTTTTTCTGTAAAAATATCACAGGAGCTAAAATGATGTTGAATCTAATTTTCAAATCGCGCGCGGTGCGCGGTGTAGACGAGTTATTCACGTAATTTAAAGACGTATTTTCAATGTGGCATTCCATCCAACCAAATTTTCACGTGAAATTCGCGTAAGCAATTTACGTATATTGGTGACAAATGTACCCAAAATTCACGTAATTAACACGTCGGTCTGTTTGCTGGGATGGCACTGTTAAAATGTATTATTACCAGTCTAATAGAAGCTACAAGAAAAAATGTAATACATACATAAAACTTTTTGAATAACAAATGTTTTACTAAATACTTTCAATATTACAGGTAATCAGGATGACGTCAGAAAAAGGTTGCCAAAGATTCAAGGTTCTAAAAAACTATTGTTTACATATTACAAATATCACTACCACCATGACAATGAAATTCGGCATTTGCATTTATGAAAAATAGATAAAACCAAGTTGCAAACAAATTACCTATATTGGCAGTAGTATCTACTTGTTTCTAAGTAAGTTCATGCTTCTAGCACATGTTCACCTGACGGTCTACTGACTGATAGGTGTGTACCTACTATTTTTTAGCACATATTTTACATTAGGTATACCTGCATAATTTAAAATATTTTATAGGATACTGGATCAAATTAGAGATAACATTGTTGAAAGTGATGTGCAGAGAATTCACCTATTAACAAAAAAACGCTGGACGGAAGGGCCGCCCGAGAACTTTATCGTACCGATCTATTATCGTTATGGTACTAGATACTGTTCTATATTCTATAAAAATAACAAAGTTACTCGTTATTTTGATATTTTAGAAACACCTACTGTACTTAGAAGTATTTTATGGTTCTACGCATCATTAATTCCTGCATTTGAGAAAATGTTCGATGCCATATTTCGAGGACACACTATAGATGTGTAGATTATTGCATAAATCAATAGAATATTATAGTCATACTTTCATTTCAAATTAGTTCATTTTTCTGAGAAATTAATAGTTTACAATATTTGCATTTCATTCTATTTCGATTACGCCAGTCAATGCGCGAGATTAAGAACAAGATATTATCTCCAAATTCTATCCTACTGCATGGATTTTAATGAAATTTTGGGAGTAGCCCAATCTGCTAATTCAAAGTCTATCCTATATACTATGGCGCTTGTATCATGGGGGAAGTTCCCACCACTTCTCAGGGGTGAAATATTTTTATTTTCGAATTACATGGAGAAAAAGGAAGATTTTTAAGAAAATTTAAAAATTCATTCTATAATTTGATCACATTTTTTACAAAAACCATTCATTTTAAACCCGTTCAACTTTTTGAAAGTAGAAATAACACTATATATATTAAAAGGTATTGTAGAAGGAAAACAATGCATTTAAATTATGGTGGATGAGGAGTTAAATGTATATACTTTTCATTTTTCCTTAAAGTACATTAGTCATATATTTTTTTGCACCATATCTCGCTTAGTTTGTAAGTAAGCGACATTTAACGGTGCTCGTTTTAAAGGCCTTTTCAAACACTACAAAAGGTGTTGGTAGCATTATACACCTAAAAACTACCGTTCCTCTGTTATTTCAAGTTGAATACACCAATTTTAGCATGCACCAAAAAACAAACTATTTTCACCTACCATATCTCTTTTTATATTATAAATAGAACATTTACGAAGGAACTAATTTCTTTATTATTTATAATCTAAAAAATTTTTTATATAGTGTTTTTAGTTCGATGCATAGTTTTTAAGGTATTCACAAAAAATCCGTCCGAAAAGGTGTCATTTTTCAACTACGCATAACTCAAAAAGTATTGAGTTCTCAAAAAAAAGTATAGACCAGTTTTTGCTTAGAAATAGGTTCTTTAGCCACTTCCTTGCTTATTTTCACCAACAAATTTTCCACCCCCTTGAAGAAGTGGGAACCGCCCCAAGATAAAAGCGCCATAGTATATAGGGTAGATTTTGTTTCTTGAGCTATTCCCTACTTACTGTGAAAATATCAAGTACATCAATGTAGTAGGATGGAATTCGGAGCCAAATACCCTCATTGACTGCCCTACAATAATGCTCTGCTATGAACGCGTGAGAGAGGACACACATAAGATTATAGCAAAATTTCTATTTACCGTAACTTTTCGAGTTTTTGAGCTACAGCAATAAATTTTATGTCATTGGAAAGGTAATTTTGCATTATTTCAAAATATGTTAAAATATACAGGGAGTATCTAAAAAAATTAAGATTTTTTATTCATTTCCGGTTCAACCGGAAGCCATATTTTTGGTAAAATTTATTGTGATAATAGATAATAAAGTACCATATATGTCTGCAAAATTTAAAATTTTAGTTTCTATTAAGAAGGAAGTTACGGGCACTCGAATATTTTTTTATAAAAAATTCATAACTCCCCTCCTATGGGGAGTTAAGATATATGACTAATGTCATTCAATTTACTGATAGGATATCAAAAATATATCAAAAAATAAAAAAATTCCTTGGAGCCCTTTTTGAGAAAATCTAGTTCAAATTTATGTCAAAATTTTACCCCTTAAATATAGGCAACCCGTAACTTTTTCTGAAAAACGATAACATCCTTCTTATAGCCCCATCTTTAGGCTATATAAAGACTTTTTCAAATTAAACTTATCTTAAACAAGTTTTTAGATAGATAGGGAAATGTGTCGGGTGGGCGGTCGGCCATGTTAGCCGCCATTTTGAATTTGGAAATGTCAAATTCCGTATTTTTATTTACCTATCGATGAGCTTACTTTGAGTTGAATTCCATTCATTTCGGTCAAAATTTGCTAAAATGGGCCCTAAATAACCCCCCTATTTCGGCCCCCCTTTGAGAGGTTTTTTTGAAAAGCTTAGTTTCTCGACAAAATTCTCTTAAACTTACTCATACCGAATTTCATCAAAATCGGTCCAGTAGTTTTTGCTGGGCGGTGGCGACATACGTACGTACGTACATACGTACGTACGTACGTACGTACGTACATACTTCCGACATGTTTTTTTTATTTGCTTTTTAGACTCAGGGGGACTCAAAACGTCGAAAAAAAGTGAAATCTGAAAAATTTTTTTTTGCACGATCCTATAACTTTATCTATTATACTATACTACGTATATAGTACGATAAAGTAAAAATGGTATACGCAATATCAAAAACTCTTATGATATACCTAAGCATATCAGATGATGGTAGAAGAATTGGAAATGATAATGATGCTGTCAGTGTAGACACGTGGGTGCAAAAACAACTAAGTTTTGAGGAAAATGCGGTCATATTTTATAAAAAGCAGGGTATTGAACATGATTCTTGAGCAGAATGACTTCTGTTTAATAATTATGAGTAAATCACAGAATATGTTAGATAAGTTTAGTATAATTGCCATAGATTCAACAGATGGCTTAGATGGTTATAACTTCGAACTTACAACATTAATGGTTGTAGACGAATTTGGCGAGGGGTTTCCATGTGCATGTATGTTCACAAACCGACGTGACACATTTATACATAAGGTTTTTTTTTAACAAACATAAGGATACTCTAGGACAGGGGTCGGCAACCTGCGGCCCGCGGGCTGCATGCGGCCCTTTGCAACTTTATGTGCGGCCCGCCAAAGCACTAATACAATTTTAGGAAAAATCAACAAATTTATGAAAAATAAAAAATTAAAGACAGAAACACAACAAACGGACAGAAGTTGCATGGACCGAAATTCACCAGAATATAAGAAACTTAATAAGGCAATAAGAAAAAGAATAAGACAAGACATCAGGGAAAACAACACCGAACAAATCGAAAATATTATAGAGAAAAACAAGAGTTTGAAAGTGTTAAAAACTCTAAATAAGTAGTAAAGACCGAAAACAAATACACCAGATAAAAGATAAAAATGGAATCACCAAAACGACAAAAATAAGATAATAAAAAATTTTGTTGAAGATTACTATTTATACAGAATTATACCTACTCATTCAGCGTAGGAAAACCAGAAAATCATGGTATGGAAATATTAAATGTAGGATCTGAAATACTACCAAAATTACTAACGAGGAAGTTATAAATTAAGTCTTAAAACAGATGAAAAATGAATAATACAGAGTTTTATGTATGGAACACCTCAATTATCTTAGAAACGGCTTGCACGATTTTTATAAATTTTGGTGTGTAAAGGTTCTGTGTTACAGCCGATATTATGGTGGTATTTACATTGTTGTCAGATCTTTCGTTTTTCTGAAAATCTAATGAATTCTCTTATTTTAAATAGGACACCCTGTATATTTTTTGCGTTTTGAAGTCCTTAAAAAAGACTGATAATTTTTTATGTAATATTCCCTATACCTAAATGCGGCAATTTCGGAGTTATTGCTACATTTATTTAACAAAAAATGTTCTTTAAATGTCTTCTCTAAAGTTATAAACAATTTAATTCTGAAAACAACGAACGTTTTTGTAAGTTTGAACGTTTTTGATTTATAAACAATTGAATACTGAAAACAACGAAAACTGACTATTATGCTCTATAAGCATATTTTTGCTCCTGCAACTATCACGGGTAATATGCAAAATATTCTTTTAACGCAATAACAACGTCGACGCTTAGGAAGTAATGAATCCAATTTGAGATATTAAATTTTGTTAAGTAAATCTATTGGAGTTTGAGATTCACATATCAAAATATAAATATCAATTTTAATATTGTCGTCATCTTCATCTCGGAACGTCCATTCTCAAATATAGCGAATAACTTTCATTGCTGAATTACTTAAATCTTCTGGCAAAATTTCTTATTATACAATCAATGACAATGTCAAATATTTCACAGCCAAGTTTTGCGTCGGGCTCAAAATTATCAGGCCCAAGCAAATCATCAAAAAATCTCGCAGGCTTCTTGCGCCGTTTTCTTTTATTTGATGTAAATTCTGGATTTATTCCATAAATGCTGGCAACTAATTTAGATTGTTCAACAGTGGAGGACCATAAATTTCCGATTTTACGAAAAAATTACGTCTTTGTTCTGGTCGACGCCGGGCCCCTTACATCGCCGGGCCCCAGTAAAATGTACCGCCCTCTCGGCGGGCCTGTTTGAAGTAAGTCAGAATGAAAATGAAATGATTTTATCTCAACATTTGGTGATGATAATACTACTTATACTGTTACAAAAGTAAACGACATTCCTTGTTGAGAAATACAGTGCAAATACTGCAGTATATAATGTGTGCACGTTTATCAATGTTCGTATAAATAAAGACTACTATTTAAATAACACAATATGTAAACATATACACCACTATGCAGGATTACATAATAAAAAACCATTGACAGTAAACAAACATGAAAATGAAAATATGTAGTGAAGAAATTAAAATGCACCTAAAAGGCAGGCTTACATGTATCCAATAACTGGCGCCAGTCGCACTGAAACGACAGTGCTATGGTAGTGGTAGTGGTAGTGGTATGGTAGTGGCATCATGTAAACGCTTTTTTGCTCCAGCCCAGCGCTGTCTGCCAGCGCTGTCTCGAATAGAAAGCTGGTCTATTTTTCATGCCAGTGGCCCTCGTCCTCGTCCCCTTTAATCCCAGTGCCAGTGGTTGTAGACACGTATAAACACAGCGTTCCAGTGGCTGGCGCTGTCGTACCTGTGGTTTCAGTGGCAGGATTAGGATTTTCAATAATAGTGCCAGTGAGATTGGCGCCAGTTACTGGATACGTGTAAACGAACCTATCCAGCGCTGTCTTAGTCAAGCACTCGCTTTCCAGTGAGACTGGCACCAGTTACTGGATACGTGTAAACATTACTTAAGAGTAAACAGTAGCGATCAACAGGTAGCAACAAAATATAACTTCGGGAGATAGTATCATAAACTTTGGCAACAGTGGTAATCTTTGACATTATCTAAGATTAATATTTTGACAATATCATAGTCGCGCTAAATGGAAGTAATAGAAAACGATTTTATTATTAATAGATAAGATATTTATAAAAATAAACCAAAATGGGTGAAAATTTTATGTTAAGATAGGTATTTAGAAAGGTATTTGCATGAAATATCTAATAATAAAGCAATAATAAATAATCATTTTTTGTTGTGAAGCGAAACAAATTTCGATTTTCGCATAATTTTGGCACGGTTTTTAATGGACTTTTTCTTGGAAGGTTTCACTTTATTTTTCGTTTGATTTACTTTTTCCATTTTGTTAAACTATTGATAATATTTTTAGAATAAAAAATCCTCCTAAAACTTTATATACTCGTATTAGAATTCGATATATTTTTACGTAAAATATATTTACCTACCTACCTACATAGACTAAGAGCCAAAATTAACGCACCACCTCAAAAATGGGACATTTTTAATGTATCATATTTCCTAAATCTGTTGTCCGATTTTAGTGATTTTTTTAATATGTTATAGCTTTATTCTTCAAAAATATCGATGTAATAATATTGTTGCTAAAAACATAAGTGTCATTGTATACCGGGTGTAACAATGATAGTGTGTTTTTTCCTCAAAGTTTGGATCACCCTGTGGAATATTATAGCGCATATAAAATATTGAAATTAAAACTCAACTGTAACCTTAAGCTATCTTAACATTTTGATTTTTGATTCATTCGCTTATGTTGGATAATAAAAAAGTTAGGTACTTTAACAACTAACAACGTTTTTCATCAATACAGGGTGTTTCTAAATAAGTGCGACAAACTTTAAGGGGTAATTCTGCATGAAAAAATAACGACCGTTTGCTTTATAAACATATGTCCGCAAATGCTTCGTTTCCGAGATACGGGATGTTGAACTTTTTTTACAAACTGGCGATTTATTTATTGCTCTAAAACGGGTTGAGATATACAAATGAAATTTGGTAGGTTTTAAGAGGTAGTTATTGGGCATTTTTTGGCATACAATTTAAAATTTTATATTCACCATTGGCGTGCATACGGGTAATATGACCTGGTAATATGACCCGTATGCACGCCAATGGTAAATATAAAATTCTTAGTTGTACGTCAGAAAATGCACAATAACTACCTCTTAAAACCTACTAAATTTCATTTGCATATCTCAACCGGTTTTAGAGCAATAAATAAATCGTCAGTTTGTAAGAAAAAATTCAACACCCCGTATCTCGGAAACCCCCTTAAAGTTTGTCGCACTTATTTAGAAACACCCTGTATTGATGAAGATCGTTGCTAGTTGTTAAAGTAACTAACTTTTTTATTATCCAACATAATCAAATAAATCAAAAAGTGAAATGTTAGGAAAGCCTAAGGCTACAGTTAAGGTGATACAGTAGCGATCAACAGGTAGCAAAAATCCGTTCCAAGATTGCGGCTGTAATTTTGAATATTTTTTCGAGATATTTAGCGCACGTATTCGTAATATAATAAAGAATGGCGGTACAAAGCCCAATTTGAAAAATATATTAATATGTATGTGGAAATTACTCTGTAATTAAATACAATATTAAAAAAACGAGCCTGTACCGCCAATACGAAGAACAAAAAATACACTTTCTTCAAATAAACTTTTTTATCCGATGCCTAGATTTTGTGTCATTTTGGAACTACTAAAATTTTTTATTTCATTAGTAGTTCCAAAATGACACAAAATCTAGGCATCGGATAAAAAAGTTTATTTGAAGAAAGTGTATTTTTTGTTCATCTTAATGGCGGTACAGGCTCGTTTTTTAAATATTGTATTTAATTACAGAGTAATTTCCACATATTAATATATTTTTCAAATTGGGCTTTGTACCGCCATTCTTTATTATATTACGAATACGTGCGGTAAATATCTCGAAAAAATATTCAAAATTACAGCCGCAATCTTGGAACGCGTTTTTGCTACCTGTTGATCGCTACTGTATCACCTTAACTGTAGCCTTAGGCTTTCTTAACATTTCACTTTTTGATTTATTTGATTATGTTGGATAATAAAAAAGTTAGATACTTTAACAACTAGCAACGATCTTCATCAAAACAGGGTGTTTCTAAATAAGTGCGACAAACTTTAAGGGGGTTTCCGAGATACGGGGTGTTGAATTTTTTCTTACAAACTGACGATTTATTTATTGCTCTAAAACCGGTTGAGATATGCAAATGAAATTTAGTAGGTTTTAAGAGGTAGTTATTGCGCATTTTTTGACGGACAACTAAGAATTTTATATTTACCATTGGCGTGCATACGGGTCGTTTTTTTAATATTGTATTTAATTACAGAGTAATTTCCACATATTAATATATTTTTCAAATTGGGCTCTGTACCGCCATTCTTTATTATATTGCGAATAGGTGTGCCAAATATCTCGAAAAAATATTCAAAAATTACAGCCGCAATCTTGGAACGCGTTTTCCCTACCTGTTGATCGCTACTGTTTCCTCTTAATATTTTATATACGCTAGAATATTCCACAGGGTGTTCCAAACTTTGAGGAAAAAACACACTATGTTTGTTACACCCGGTATACAATGACACTTATCTGTTTAGCAACAATATTATTACACCGATATTCTTGAACAATAAAGCTATAACATATTAAAAAAATCACTAAAATCGGACAACAGGTTTAGGAAATATGAGACATTAAATATGTCCCATTTTTAAAGTGGTGCGTTAATTTTGACGCTTAGTGTATAACTAAAACTCACAATTAACAACAATCTATTTTTTTCAAAGAGGCCAACAACTTATACAACAACAACAAATATATATAATAAATTAACTATCAACAAACACTACTTTCCTGTGAAACAACAAAAACGAATTCTTAAATTAACACACTACTGCACTGAACAGATATCGATAAAGATGCCAGAACAGATTAGAGAAAATCTGACGCAGGTTTGTCAAAATGACAGTGATAATTTCTCTATGTTGCCCAATTAGTTATTTAGTTATAATATGTTCGATTTCTTGTTAGAAATAAACAATTTTAGTAGTTCCAAGATTACACAAAATCTAGGCATGGGATAAAAAAGTTTATTTGAAGAAAGTATTTTTTTCTTCTTCTTAATGGCGGTACAGGCTCCTTTTTTCAATATTTTATTTAGTTATAGAGCAATTTCCACGTACTAACATATTTCTGAAATTGGGCTCTGTACCGCCATTCTTTATTGTATTACGAATATGTGTGCCAAATATCTCGACAAAATATTCAAAATTAGAGCCGCAATCTTGGAACGCGTTTGTCGCTACCTGTTGATCGCTACTGTAGCCTCTTAACACAATGCAAAATATAAACAATGAAAATTGTAATATTGAAGTTATATGCAGAAAAAAGTATTTACTGTGCTAACAAAAATATATCTGAACAAGTAAGAGGCTCTTCAAATGTAAAGGCTTTACAATAAGTTTGCAGCTATTTAAAAAAGGTTTATTTAATATTAACTAATGTTAAAGCTGATAATGTGTCGCTGTCGTTACCCAATACTGTGAGGTCTGAACCTGCAAACAAGAAAATTGAGAAGCAATTACAGTTTTTCTCTACAAAGAAGAAACAAAAAAATAAAAAAACTTTTGTCAAAAAGCCAAATGATGATGAAAAACAGGTTATTTCAGATATGTTAAATACACGTCCATATATTATCTCAAGTGTGGATAACTATCACAAATATTGTAAAAGTATTAATATAGTTATTTATGAAACAGTTCGTAAAGTATGCTTTTTGCGAACGCACGCCATGTTTAGAGCACAAGCGGGCGAGTGCTATAAATGGCATAACTTTGCCAAAAGTACTTCAAGCACAGTTTTATACAATATTTATCTACGATAAACAAATAAAAAAACTGTAACTCTTCGTCACTGGAATTTATTTCTAATCTACAATTTTTAGAACTTTGACGTTTAACGAACGTTCAATGAAAGAAAACCGGACTGATCAAACGACGACGACTGCGCGAGAAAAAGGTTCACGATTTAAGAATTGCGACATGGAACATCCGATCCCTATACAGACAGGGAGCCCTCCAAAATCTGCTCGGTGAACTGAATAGATATAACATAGATATAATAGCTCTGTAGGAAATGAGATGGACCGGTATTGGCACCATCGACAAAAGACACTACATTATATTCTATAGTTGCGACTCTAAAGATCACGCACTAGGTACTAGCTTTATTTCTAAATAAAATGGTTAAACACTTCGTAAGAAACAATCGTACTATGAACCCTAGAATGTGTATCCTAAGACTAAGGGAAACTTTTTTTACCTATAGCATTTTAAATGTGCATGCCCCTGTGGAGGAAAAAGAAGACGATGTCAAAGAAAAATTCTATGAAGACCTAGAAGCTGCATACCATTCATGCTCAAAGAATGACATCAAAATTATTTATGGTGATCTCAACGCAAAAATAGAACAAGAGCCACAATATCTACCAACGATAGGAAAGCACAGCCTCCATGAAGTATCCAATGACAATGGCATCAGACTAATAAATCTAGCAACTTCCCTTAACATGGTAATTGCCAGCACATGCTTCCAGCGAAAAATTATTCATAAGGGAACGTGGAGATCTCCAGATGGGATTACAGTAAACATGATCGATCATGTTATTATTGACTCTAGACATCACTCAGACGTAATAAACGTATGCAGCAGACGAGGGGCAAATGCAGTTTCAGATCACTACCTAGTGGAAAGTAGAATAAGTGTCAGAATCTCAAACATTAAAAAAGGAAAGGGATCCAAAATGGAAAAATATAAAATTGAATTAATATTTATTGACGGAAAACTCCATTTTACTATTAAAATTAAAAGTCAAAATTAAACATTGAATACAAGTTAACTTACATTACTTACAATTAAACGAACGACATCAAAAAATTAAAATCAAATTAAAATAATTCACGTGAATTAGTCCTTTTAAAAGCACTTAGTGTGACTCCCATAAAGTCTATATTTTTTTAAACTCATTTACACTAGAAACAATTCTATTTAAAGGCATATTTTCAGCATGACGTGTATTGCACGATCTAGCGGATAGCAAGGGACATCTTCTCAAATTCCTAGCTGGAACATAAAAATCTATTCGACGTAGAATGCTAGGTGCAACAATAATACCATTTAACACCTTAAATACGAAATTAAGGTCAAAGTATCGCCTGCGATTCTCTAGATGGTGCAAATGAAACATCTGCATGACCTGACTGGAATTCAATTGCATTCCTCTAGTACCTAATCTATACCGCAGATATCTAACGAATTTATTTTGAATCGATTCAATTCGATATTTGTGATTCTCATAACTTGGACTCCAAATCACTGAACAATACTCTAGTAATGAACGAACATAACTCAAAAACAATCTCACAATTACAAACAAATTATTAAAATTATATGACATTCTGATGACTAACCCTAATGTCCGATTAGCACGCGCAATAATGGCATCATAATGGTCCACGAAACTTAACTTACTATCCAGTAACACACCTAAATCCTTAATTACCTGAACCCTAGATAAAGCCACATCTATCTTGTATTTAAAATCACTGGTGGTCTTATTACGTGAAAAAATAATATATGAGCATTTCGAAGCATTCAATCTAAGATTATTTTCCTGACACCAATGTACTAAAGAATGCAAACTCTCTCTGCAAACCCTCACAATCAGATTCTGACCTAATGCATTTAAATATCTTTAAGTCGTCTGCAAATATCAGATATTCAGATTTAAAGTTCCTACCAATATCCTTTACCAACAACAGAAAAAGCTTAGGACCCAAATGGGAACCCCGCGGAACCCCTGACACAGCTTCAAATCCATTAGAAACACATACTGCTGATCTTACTTGCAATGTTCTTCCTTGCAAATACGAAGTAAACCAAGCTAATAAAGAACCAGTGATACCAAAGTTTCTCAGCTTTGTAATTAAGACATTATGATCTAGTAGGTCAAAGGCCTTACTGAAATCGGTGTATATAGAGTGCACCTCGTAACCCTCATCCATTGCTGTACCTATACTATCGATATACAAAAAGAGGTTAGTGAGAGTAGAACGTCCGCCTACAAATCCATGTTGGTTGTCCGTAATAATGTTCCTAAAACAATTATCCAAACTTGGCAAAACCATTTTTTCAAATACTTTAGATAAGGCTGACTGAATACAAACTGGCCGATAATTTTTGATATCACTATGATCTCCTGCCTTGAAAATAGGACACACAAAGGAATGTTTCCATCTGTTCGGGAAAATTCCCGTCTGGAGAGATTTATTAAGAACATATACTAATGGTTCACACAAGGACACTGCACTTTCTCTTAGGAACAAATTCGGTACCAAATCAGGGCCAGCCCCTTTATTGACATTTAACGACAACAACACATTCAGTAAATTGTCAAAAGTGACTTCGAGGTTACTAATTTCCCCCTCCAGCTATTGTGAGAAAATTTCATTACTCTCCAGGTTATCCAGAAATTTACCATTAAAAGTGCTGATACAGTACCAAAATGTTTCGCAAACAACTCTGTTATTTTTTGTTTGTCATTCTCACTTTCCTCACCTAGAAACATAGAGCCAGGGAGAGCACCACGTCCGTTGGTTTTATTTTTGATGAACTTCCAAAATTCACCAGCGTTCTCATTTATTCTCACTTCCATCTTTGAAACGTAAGCATTGTAAGACTGCTCAGTGAGTGATGAGCATTAATCTCTCAAATTTTTAAATTCAATATAGTGGTGATACTTATTTGTAGTTTTATATTTTTTATGCGCAATCTTTTTGGCAATGACTTTACTCTTAAGTTCAGATGAGAACCAAACAGGAAAATTCGATCTTTTTACAGATATCTTTGGTACAAAAAGTTCAATTGCGTTCCAAATAATAGAATAAAAAGCATCTAAAATATTATTTACATCCTCTAAGCAGTACAACTCAATCCAATTGATCTGAAGCAAATAATTATTCAAGGCACCATAATCCGCCTTGTGAAAGTTATAATAAATATTAGTTTCCAAACTGATATATTGATTATCAAATAATATTAATGCTTCAAGTGAGGGATGATACCTGTCACACGTCATTAAAGCTTCCGCTTTTTTTAGATTTAAATAAGTATCAGAGAAACACAGATCGAGAATTGAGTCATACTGGTTTTTAAAATAATTATATTGACCTAATCCTAAAAAATTGAACTCGTCACAAAACAAAATTTCAGTATCATTACTTATATTTTTAGCAGTCGTCTCACCGTCCCATATCAGATTTGGTAGATTATAATCCCCAAATAATACTAGTTTAGAATCTTTATACTTATTCATAATTAGTTTTACAGTATCAATGTGATTGGAATAAACATCCAATCTAGATCTGGGCGGAATGTAGACACAGCCAAAAACATATTTAATGCAATTAATAGTAATTCCAGCAAAAACCTGTTCTACATTTGAACTGGCAATTTCCACTAGACAAGAACTGATATGACTTCTAACTGCTATTAACACTCCACCTCCTCTTGATTTCTCGCTGGAAATATGATCACGGTCCCGACGGTATACGGTATATAAATCACAGAAAACTTCACTACTTTTAATTTCAGGACCAAGCCAACTCTCTGTTAGGAAAATAACGTCATATGTAGCTGAACAGGATGTCAAATATATGTCCTTTTTACCTTTGATATAAACGGGTTACCATTCTTGTATAGTATTGCCAAGTTTGATTCACCATTTCTTCTACGCCTATCAAGTTCTTCACATAATTTCTTGAGATGATTTCGTTGCATTTGAGTAAGATCTGATTTAATCAATATGCTCGATGGCTTCAACTTATGTTTGTTTTTAAGACATGCAATTACTGTGGTATTATTTTGAAAAATTACCTTAATTGGTCTTGGCCTGTCACTATTGCTATTACCACGTCCTACCCTCAAAACCTTAAACTCAGTTGCTCCAACCTCCAGTTTCGTTAGTACTTCTCGAGTATTTGCCTTGTCATGATCTATTCTCTCATTAGTAACCTTAGATTGGCTCTCATCAACATTATAGATTAGTATATTTTTAGAACGACTACTTCTATCTTTTAATTCCAGGAACATATCTTGCTCATCTTTGATAATAGATACACTATGATTTCTTATCTCTTCACTTCCATTTCCACACATGGTTTCAATTTTTTCTTGTAACCCTTCAAGTTTCTTTTCTAAAGTTTCAACTTTCGCCTCATTAGATTTTACAGACGCTTTAACTGTATCTATTGTTGCCTGCACTTCAGTCCTCTGATTTAACAATAGGTTAATTATGTGAACAATAACTACTAGTACATCTTTATTGGTAGTGGTACTTTTCTTTAATAAATTATTTATTTTATCCTTGATTGCAGTTTCACTCTCTACAGCATCCACAGTATTGCACAGTAGACTTGAAAAATCAGCATTGGGCACCTGTCTTCCATTGTCAGCACTTTCTATTGATACCGAATTTTTCCGGCTATTTGAAGCAGAATTCAAAGATAATCTCTTCACCACCGTCTCTTTGCATACTTTACATTCCCAGTTATGCGATTTAGTTTTGCGAAAGTCAGCACAGATTTTTTCATATTCACCTTTAGTCAAACCCGTGCATTCCTTATGGACCCATGAGCAACAAGTGATACACTCAATGGAAATTTGCTTTGGTTTAACCTCCCGGTCACAATAAAAACAAATGCACACACTTGCCATCTTCCAAATATAATGTCTTATTATCTTAATAATCAGTCACCTCAACTCCTGGCCTAATTCTAATTATCTTCAAATAAATTGGTAATGACACAAAAAAGTCAGATCAGTTTTTAGTCAGTTGTTATCAGTCTTCCTTAATTACTATCAATTTAATACTTGCTTAATATTTACAATATTGATGTCAAATCTTATTATATTTTTGAGCTCAACCTTTCATAAGAAAGTCCTGGAATTTTCCTTTTGATAGGTATAAGTTTCTCCTCTAAGTTTAACGTATTTCACAATAAAATTACATATTTTCTGGAGCCCATGTGCACATGTTTACAATCACACTAATAACCCTTAAAATAAAAAACTTAGCGGACAACAGCAAAAGGGCCAAATACAAAGAATATATAAAAGGAAGGCTAGAAAACAGACAAAAGCACGAGGATATAAACAGAGAATGGGAAGCGTATAAAAACATCATACAAGACGCTGCCAAGAGACCTTGGGTCTACAAAAAAAGGTCAAATCAACTAAAGGAAAGTGGTTCGATGAAGAGTGTCGTAACATAACAGAGAGAAAAAATAATGCATATCAACGACTACAACAACGACATAGAACAAGACACGCAGAGGAGGAATATAGAATGCTAAGGAGGGAAGAGAAGACAATACACCGCAGAAAGAAAAGAGAACACATAGAAAAAGAACTCCAAGAAATTGAAGAATTAAATAAACGAACAGAAACCAGAAAATTCTACCAAAGCTTAACAAAAGCAGAAAAGAATTTAAACCAAGAACAATGATGTGCACAGACAAAGAAGGAGACATAGTAACTCAACAAAGTGAAATACTGCAAAGATGGACTGAATTCTTCAAAGAAAAGTTTGAACAAAACGGAGATCCACTATACGATGAAATTATACTGGATCAAACAAATACCAGAGATACAATCCCCCTCCTCCAGTAGCTGAAATACAAGAATCAGTTACCAGACTGAAAAACAACAAGTCACCTGGATTGGACAACATTAGCGCATAATTAATAAAAGAAGGCGGAGACTTCCTATTGAATGCGATACACGAACTTATAGTGAACATATTTGGAATAATAAACAACTGCCACAAGACTGGAATACCGGAGTAATCATTCCACTACATAAAAAGGGAGATCAACTTCAATGTAAAAACTACCGGGCAATAACGCTACTGACTGTGGCATATAAAATACTGTCAAATCTTGTGTATGAGCGATTGAGACCATATTAGTGGAGTCAATGAAGGTTTTCACCTCCGATTTCGTTGAACCTCCATCGATTTTCATGAAAATTGGTAAGTATGTAGAGAATACCTCAAGAAACAAAGGTGACATGGTGCCAACTTGCGCTTTTACCCTGGGGGAGGATGCCACCCCTTCTCGGGGGTGGAAATTATTTTATTAAAAATAATACCACTAATGGATAGAGGGACAAATTATAAGTAAAATTTGTTATATAAAGTTATTTCAATAAATCAATAGTTTTTGAGTTATTAAAGATCAAAAGTTTTGATTTTTCCTGAAAAAATCCAGGTTTTAAAGCAGTTTTTCATAAATAACTCAAAAACCATAAGTTTCTTCAAAAAAGTTGTTATTACCAAAATCAAAGATAATATAAAAATAAATAAGCTCCTTATTCGAAAAATCCTTTATTACATATACAAAGTGAGTTATATGCAATTGAATGTATATTTTTTTTCCGCGAGTACTCAAATCTTAGTATTCAAGCTTAAATAACAGGAAAACGATGCACTTTGTTAAATATAGATATTAAACATTTTAATAAAGTACTTAAAGGTTACTATCAAAAAGCTATATAAGAAGTCGATAGCATCAAAATTAAGCAAGTTATGATGGAAATAAGAGGACCCTTTCAGATTTTTTAGGGAAGAATGAAAAATGAAACATACGTCATTTCCACAAAAATTAAAATTTATAGTAACCCATTTAAAACTTTATTTATTTTAACATGAGTAATAACTTCAACAATGTTGACCGGTTTAGAATGCATATTTTTGAAAAAAAATTACGATTAAAAAAATTAGAATTTTTCAAATTTTCGTGAATTTCATTTTCTTTTGATAATAACTCCAAAAATACTCGATATACTTAAAAAATGGTAGAGAACAAAATTTTAGTTTTAACTTTATTTAAGCTTTTTCTTTTTTTAATATTTTTTTGCGACAAAAAATAACCGAGATAGAAACATTAAAACCTAAATTTTACTGCGAGAACCATGTAACCGGGGCCCTTTCACCTTGTATTTAAAAAAAAATAAAGGATTTAGAAAATTATGTTTAATACAGTGTTATAGAACTTTTACTTAGCTTTGTAATGGTTTTTGGATAAATCTCATATTTCAAAATTTAACGGAGTTATTTTAAAAAAACCAATAACATTTTCTTTGAAAAAATTTTATAGCGGAGATTTTGTATGTATACAGGTTGTGGGAAGTCCAATTAGTCGTTTGTTGTAGGAGATACGAAAAAAGTTTATTTAGGTGACATTGGGGCATAGATAATATCAGAATTTAAATACATTTCCAAATATACAGGGCCACCCATATTGACAGGGTGAAACAAAATTATCTTTTGTTTAATGGAACACCCTGTATATTTTTACATTTTTGGATTCTCCTCTATGTTTTATTTCTTAAAATATCAGGTTTTGTGATGTTATACGAAGTAGTTTAAAAGATAATTACGTTTTTATTTTCAAATTTCATAGCAATATTCACCCCCTGTAAAATTGTAGTGATTTGACATCAGAAAATCAATTTCTGTTCAAGTGATTTTTAATATAATCTATTATTGTTAAAAATTATTAATCTAGCAAAACGTTTAATTTTAGCTAATACAGGGTTGGTCGAAACTGAATGAGTGTTTTCTCAAAGTTTGAGAGTATGAGTTTTCTCAAACGGAGCGGCCTGTAATGCCTGTAAGAGCATTGTAATGAAATGCTATTGTATGGCACTTTATTATTTCCCACCCTGCCAGTGAGAACTGAATTTATTTTTGAAATCCCTAACTTTATGTTTTTAATTATTTTAAATATTGTAAACGATTAAAAAACAATCAAATTAAATTGAAATGAATAACCAGTGTATATCTTCCACATTTACTTCATATTTAACGTAGCCTGTACCATAACATTGCACAGATTATTATCCCTGTATAGCAACGATATACCATGAATGTGAATTCATACTTGAGAAATGTCCTATATCCAGTCTCACAAAAAAAAGGGATTCCTCAAACATAATATATATGCAGACAAAATCAGTCAAAGTGATTTGCGATATCTAATTAAAGGCCCTACCAAGTTGGTTTTGTTGAATATAGCATGGAAACACGACGATACTTTAGTGATAAGCGTATTTTTCGTAGTAGCTATAGTATGTTGTTTTGTATTATGTATTACCTATATTAAATTAGTTTTAGTATGTTTCGTTTATCTAAAAAAATGTAAAACAAACAAAAATTCTGTTTTTCTTGTAGTTGTTTTTTCGTATAGATATTGTTTTATATTGTAGTAAATTGAATTTAGTTTTAGTATGTTCCGTTTGTTTGTAGAATTATATTTAATTAGATTTGCTTTAATTACTAAAATAAATAAATTTTCAATTATATTTTATGTATTTCTGGAAAAGGAAACCTAGCATTAGCGGCCACATTTCTATAACGGCCAATTGTTTTCTATTTTTAGTGGCCGTTATTGTCAGGTTTTACTGTACCAATAATATTTTATTAAATTATGAAATATTATTTAAATAAAAAATTTATAAACTTGATAAAATAAAGTTTGCTTAGAATTTACTCCTCTATCTAATTATGGGGTTATTTTTAATAAAATAGTGTTCACCCATGAGAAGGGGTAACATCCACCCCCAGGATAAAAGCGCAAGTTGGTACCACATCATTTTTGTTTCTTGAGGTATCCTCTAACTACTTACCAATTTTCATGAAAATTGATGGAGGTTCAACGAAATCAGGGGTGAAAACCTTCAGTGACTGCCTTTTTGGAAATATAAAAGATTAATTTCTTTCGTGATTGTCGATTTGCTAATTTTCTGATTTTTGGTTGCTATAAGGTTTAAAAAATTAATAAAAATTATAAATCATGCACATAAATGTAAAAAAATATTTATGTTACTTAATTAAACGAGATTGCTTGAGCCAGAATGCTGAAATCTGCATTTTTATCATTAAAAAAAAAGGTGGATTTCACCCCTAAAATGCAGAAAGCGCAACTTGGTGCCATATCACTTTTGTTTGTTGAAGTATCCTCTAACTAATCAACAATTTTCATGAAAATCGATGAAGGTTTAAAGAAATCGTGGGTGAAAACATTCAGTGACTACACTTTCAGAAATATAGAAGAATAAGGTTTTCGTGATTTTCAACTTGTTAATTTTTGGATTTTTGGTTGCTATAAGGTTTGAAAAATAAAAAAAAAATGTAATTCATGCACATAAATATAAAAAAAAATATTTATTTTTCCTAATTAAACGAGATTACTTGCGCCATAATGCGGAAATCTGCATTTTTTACAATTTAAAAAGTAGGGGTGTATTACACCCCTAAAATGCAAAAGCGCAAGTTGATGCTATATAGCATTTATTGCTTGAGGTATCCTCTAACTACTTACCGATTTTCATGAAAATCGATGAAGGTTCAACAAAATAGGAAGTGAAAACTTACAGTGACTGCACTTTCAGAAATCTAAAGAATAATTTTAAAAAAAGGGGTGTATTTCACCCTTAAAATGCAAAAAGCGCAAGTTGGCACTATGTCACCTTTGTTCCTTGAGGTATCCTTTAACCACTCACCAATTTTTATGAAAATCGATGGAGGTTCAACGAAATCTGAGGTAATAACTCATATCCACCTTCACTGACTCCACTAATATGCGGAACAAATAGTTGGGGGATATCAATGTGGTTTCTGCAGGCAGAAGTCCGTAATAAATCAGATCTTCGTCTTGAGCCTTGAGGTAAATCTTAGAAAAGGATAGTGAATTTAATATAGACACACACAATCTCTTGTTTTCATGCGGTTGATATTTTCCGAGTTAAGTGGGAAAATAGTAAAAAGTGGTGGGGGGAGCATAATTACTGAATTGAATATTTTTTCCGAGCTGCCCCAAATTTCATAATTATATCCTTTAGGGGAGATCAATAGTAGTGTAAATTTAAAATCTCGACTGAATTCCGTGGTTGCATTAGCCGCCATATTGATTTTAAACGAGAACCGTTGTTGCTTAATATCTCCGCCATTTTCAACTTTTCGACAAAAACGGTAGGAACTAAAATTGTTGGAAACGCAATTTCCTACAATTTCTTTTCCACAATTTTTTTATGCGATCAATATTCTCCGAGTTAAGAAGGAAAATAGTGGAAGCGGAGGGGAAGCATAATTTATTGAATTGTCTCATTTATTATTAACTTTAAGAACATACTTTTACATAAACAAAAATAAAGAGAATTATATTATATACAATTTTTGAAACTTCCAATGAAACACCAACCAAACTAAGTATGTACCGGGTGTCCCAATAAGAATGGCTCTCGGCTATATCTCAGGAACCGTTTATAGTAGAGCTTTGAAATAAAAAATTTTATAACAAAAATTGCCTCAGGAAAAGCCTGGAAATTATTTTCATAATTGTGGGACCACCGCTAGAGGGCGTAATTGAATATCAAAAATTAAAAAATCTAAATTTTACAAAATGTTCCTAATGAAGGGGCACTGGAAATCCGATCCTCGTATTCTTCATAAAATTCTACGCATATTTGATTTGACAAGTTTAGGTCTACCTTTGGAAATAAGAGGTGGGGGTGAGTGGGAACCTTGTTATGAAAAACTGGCTGTGAGTCCGGTTGGTCTCACAAACTTGGTCTTGTTGAAGATAGATCTTTTTCATCAATGTAAAAGTTATGATTTCGAACCAAATTACTGAGTAATATGCCAGTTAGAAGGCGTTATTTAATTTTTTTCAGAAATCTAGTGTTCCTTGGAAAATATTAAATACAAACATGCATTTTTAATACCATATTACAAAATTAGAAAAAATTAGCAACAGAATAGCGAAAACCACATGTTAATACCTTTTTTCTATCTCGAGATATCTTACAAAACGTGTAAATTTAAAAACATAACTGTTACTGTCACCGGTAAACGAAATAATTCATTAAAAGTAGTGTGCTATGGAAACAACAAAAAAACATTTTCCAGCTGTCAACGTATATTAGGTCTTTTCAACGCTTCTCATTTGTTTCGAGCCTCGTTCATATCTCGTATATTAATATTATACACGGATTATACGGCATATGACAGAGGCTCGAAACAAATGAGAAGCGTTGAAAAGCCCTATTACAAAGAAATAAAAACAACTATTTAGTGATGACATAAACGTTCAAATTTTTGCCCATCATTTTCGTTGCAAACATTTACTCTCTCAAGAGTAGATTGAACAGCAGTCTCAATTTCTGCTCTCGATATGCTTTGAATGGCGTTTAGTATTCTCTGGATAATGTATTCTAGAGTAGTGTATGATGGGCAACAATTTGAATATTTAGGTCGTCACTAAGTAGTTATTTTTGTTCTGTGTTATATTTAATTTTAATAGTATTGTTTTTCTTTATATTGTTGTTTTAATTAATTATATTTTTATACGTTGATATCTGGAAAATGTTATTTTGTTTTTTTTTCCACAGCACACTACTTTTCATTAACTTAGTTTACCGGTGATAGTAACAGTTATGTATAAAATTTACACGTTTCTCGAGATATCTTGAGATAGAAAAAAGGTATCGACATGCGGTTTTCGCTATTCTATTGCTAATTTAATCTAATTTTATAAAGTATGATTAAAAATGCATACTTGTATTTAATATTCTCCAAAGAAAACTAGATATCTGAAAAAAATTAAATAACGCCTCCCAGCTGGCTTATTACTTATTAGGATGGTTCAAAATTATCCCGCTTACATTGAACAAAAAGATCTGTCTTCAACAAGACCCAGTTTTCAAAATTTGATTTAGCAGAACCGGACTTACAGCCATTTTTTCATAACAAGTTTCCCACTCACCCCCACCTCTTATTTGCAAAGGTAGAGTTAAACTTGTTAAACCAAATATGCGCAGAATTTGATGAAGAATACAATAATCGGATTTCCAGTGCCCCTTCATTAGGAAAATTTTGTAAAATTTAGATTTTTTTATTGTTTATATTCTATTACGCCCTCTAGCGGTGGACCCACAATTATGAAAATAATTTCCACGCTTTTCCTGAGGCAAATTTTGTTATAAAATTTTTTATTTCAAAGCTCTACTATAAACGGTTCCTGAGATATGGCCGAGAGCCATTCTTATTGGGACACCCGGTACATAAAAGACATAAATAATAACTTATACGCATTAAGTTCACTTAATTTTATTAACTAGCGGTTGAATTTGTCTGTCTATAATTAAGTTTCATGTCAGCTAACCTATTTTAATATTTCAACATTTTTTTTTATTTTGGACACTGTTGGGGGAATTTTCCTGTTCCCCCCCCTCTTAGACCCGCCACTGGTTCTCTCGAAAAACTGTAGTAAATCGTAATTGCAACAATTTCAGTCCTTACACTTTTTGTCGAAAGGTTGAAAATTGGGAAGATATTGAACAAAAACAATTGCTTTAAAATCAATCGGGTTTTACGCTCGCGCCTTTACCGCATACATACGACCTTAAATATTGATTTTATCAAAAAAATGAAAGAAATCAATATTGTACAAAACTTAATTTTTTTCATTTTTTGTATAGACTAAAATTTGTTGTAAAAGTAAGAATAAACGAGATACTTCAATAAATCAATAATTATGCTTTAACTGTCACTGTTTTTCCCCATATCTCGGAAAATATGGACCGCACGAAAAAAATTATAAAAACGAAATTATAGAAAATTGCATTTTCAACAATTTCAGTTTCTATATTTTTTGTCGAAAAGTTGAAAATGGCGGAAATATTGAGCAAAAACGGTTCTCGTTCAAAATCAAGATGGCGGCTAGGTTTGGGGCAGCTCCTAATGCAAGGTCAAATGGTATCCCGACTGGGCTAATAGTATGGACTCACACATGCAACCCATTCATTATTTAAATTTTTATGTTAAGGTCTCGGGAGGGACCCAGCTTAGCTCAAGCCTCAGGGGCCCCCGCTCTGTTCAGAGGCGGATTTGAAGATTTGCCGCCCCTGGGCTATCTACAAATTGCCTCGAAAATTGAATTAATCGAAAAATTCCTGTTGGATTTAATCAATAGATTTAAGAAGATGTATTTAGGAATTTCAATACAATTACTTGCCTAGGATTTTAATAATACTGTAGGCGTACTTAGATTTAGAATTAAGGTCATCTAAAATTTATTATTTTGTAATTTCCACGTATTAAATTAAAAATTAAAATACTAAAAAGGAAACGGGAGAAAATGAAATTCTGGACGATAATTAATTGAGTTGTAATTCTTATAGTGTATTAAATAAAACTCACATTCATTACAAGGTCATACATCAAAAAGTCAGCCTAACAAATAAAAGAGACGTGTTTTCCTAATTTTCCTACCAAATACGTCATTCAGAAAGTTGCCTATTTGCTAAGCATTAAATCGTATCAAAAAAACAAATATTCATTTCAAATAGTATACAAAAGAGATACATATATTCCTACCAGATACGACCTAACCGATTACTGTAACAATTTCCCCTAAACATCACATTATAAAAGTAACTCCTTATTTTGCACAACGTTGCATGGACGAAGTTCACATGAAACAATTTACTTCAAAACTTTTTCCTTCTTGACTGATTAGCTGCAAACAAATCGATGATGTCATCATAATTTATTTTTTTTGTCATATCGGATTCGATTGACAAAACTGCCGACCAATTCAAACGATCATGTGACATTGTTGACCTCAAGTAGTTCTTTATCCTACGGAGTACGGAAAAAGATCTTTCAGCCGAGCAGTTAGATGCTGGCATTGTAGAAAATATCCTTAGGGCAATGTCAACGTATGGATACAAATCTTGCAGATCGTTATCATAAAGGAGCTCGCAAAAAGTGGGGAGTGTCTTTGGGCGATCTTCTTTGTCGATGGTTTTAATGAATCCAAAGAAATGTAGACATTCATTGCCGAATTCTTCCGAATCTGGCAAATCATTAGGATATTCTTTGCTCAACCTCGCTGCATTATCTTTTATGTCATTACTGTTCATAGTTGCTCCACTGATTAAAAAATCAAATCTTGCGCTAAGCAAACTGTACACTTCCTTTCTGCTGGTCAATTCGGATATGAGCCTGTCAACGATGACGAGATAAGTGTTGGTTTTAAATGCAATTCCACCACTGAGCTCAGTTTCATTATCTCTGGTGTCGCCCGCTAAAAGCTTTCGTTTCTTTTTTCTTCTGGTCTGGTCTTCGTACTCAGCAATACCAGCCTTCTCAAGGGCTCCATTTTCATAGATTTCAAACTCATCTCGAATACTGTTAACATATTCTATTAATGACTCATAGAGTTTTGCGACAGTTGATAGGTCGACGTATGTTGACTGTCGCTTTTTACTTGTCAGGTTGAACCTAGATAATAAGTCTCCCCACAAAATAGAGAGAATCGCTGTTTCTAGCCGTTGTATTTGCTGAAGGTATCCAGAAGCTTCACATCTTGTTTTAGGTTTCTCATTCTCATCATTTGATATGACGGTGAGTGCCTCAATTACTTCATTCCAGTCTCTGTTAAGGCTTTGACAAGCATCATCACGTGCGGACCAACGAGTGTCTGATAGTTTCTTTAAACTAACATTCTCTTTTTTCACCAATAATTCTTTCAATATTTCCCATCGCTTGGTAGAGCTTGTGAAAAAAACGTAAAGGTTTTGAAGAAGTAAGAAGAAATTAGTACTTTCTGTACAACAGCTTGCAGCGTTGTCTCCAACTAAATTAAGAGAGTGTGCAGAGCATGGAGTATACATGGCAGAAGGGCTAACCTCACGAATCCTGGCTTGTAAGCAAGTATACATACCGGACATATTCGATGCATTATCGAATGACTGACCCCTACAGTTTTCAATATCAATTTCATTTTCGTCCAGAACTTTAATAACTGCATCAAACAGAGCTTCTGATCTGTGGCCAACTGATGGAAGAAAACAGAGAAATCTTTCAACGGACTTTCCGTTAGGTAACACATACCGAAGGACTATTGCGAGTTGGTCTGTATGCGTAATATCTGGGCTAGAATCTACAATAATAGAAAAATATTTCGCTACTTTAACTTCTTCTACTATTTCTTTCACGACTTTATGGGCCATTAGTTTTACAAACTCTTCATAAGTAGTCGAGGATAAATATGAAGTATGACCCTGTCCGGGATTTCCATATTTAGCGATGTGCTCAGCTATGAATGGGTCAAATTCGGCAATCAATTCTAGACACAAGATGAAATTGCCACTGTTTGACAATGACCCGAATTTCTCATCGTGCCCTCTTAAAGGAAGACCTTCAGCTGCTAGGGATTTAACTACTGCAACCACTCTCTTCAGTACATTGCGCCAGTAGTTTTGCTCGTCTTCAATTTGACTGGTGAGCAGTGATTGTATTCCCTTTGATGACATCCTGGTTTTCATTGCCAATACACATGTTTTGTGGTCAGAGGAATTTTCATACGATTTCAAAATGTCATTGCCATGCTTCCAGTCATCACAACCTTCTTTCGCAAGTTTTGTTGTGCCACCAAATAATTGGCAGGGAACACAATACAATTTGCCACTGCTCTCGGAATACATCAAGTAGGATCTTTTCATCTCTTTGCCGTTTATCAGCTTTGTTTTCAGAAGGGACTTAGATAAATATCGATTTTGCCCTCCAATTAATCTTTTTGACCGTGATAAATCCATTTTATCTATGTTTTGGTTGATTCCTCTCGTAACCACATATTCACGAGTACGGTCATTTATCTCCCACAAAGCTGGGTCATCCACAATTTTAACATCCAAAGGATACGGTATCACCTTATCTTCATTTGAAGACCGTGATGAGGATGGACGCTCTGGTTCCTTAATCGATGCTTCAGCGTCATTAAGAGCATCATCACCTTCTTTTACGTGAGTCTGAGCATAATTAGGCCTACCACTACCGCACGGAGTGACATTGTCGTCGGTAGGAGTACATTTTAAGTTTTCATCTTGAGAGTTGCTTTTCTTAAAAAAATTTGATATCTTTGCGGTTTTTTCTACTACTTCTCTTTGTTTTTCCAGTTTTTTCTGAGCTTCTTTTCGGTAGCCAGAACCACTCAATCGTTTCCGCCCATCACTCATCGTTAATATTTTCTGAAAATAAAATATTTCTGTAGTATAAAGTATTTCTGTAGTAGAAAAAGTATAAATAGTTTAGGATGTTATGTCTACAAAAATAATTGATTAATTACATAACACAAAACTAAGAACTTCAATTTTAACTGTTAAAAACAAATGTAAAGAAAAAATGGAAACTATTCTGAAGGACTACTTTAAGCACTATGTAGTAACGTATGTTTTACAAGGTCTATTAATTATCCAAGAGCGGGACTCTACTGTAGGCCTACTGCCTGGGTTTTATAAAGGTTTTATACGAGCACGGTTGTTACTGGATCACGTACAGTTCGCCCAAAGTATCTGTGCACTTGACTGTAACAGCTGTAATAACATTAGTTAAATGGAGAGTGGGCTCTTTTCTAAAAACATTAGTTATTGGTTCCTTCTGCTGTCATCACAACACGACCTTAAAGTTTTAGGCAGCCGATGAAAAACATGTCTACTGAGGACGATAGAGAGAAAAAACTGTTTATTTCCATTATTATTTGGCTTACACAGTTCTGTGTTGTTGTATGGAAATATTTTGAATGGCTAGTCATGTGCACAGATACTTTGGGCGAACTGTAATATATGAGCAAAAAATCTTTTCATATAAATAAATTACTGTATAAATAAAAGACTTTACAAAAAAATATTTATACAAGTGGCCTGAAAATATGTGGTTAGGGTTAGAAGTTAAGCAGTTAGGATGACTTGATAAATTTCCCTTATAATCTAATCAGAATAACGGGATAGCGCTTTTTGGTGTTTAAATCAAAAATGAAATAAAATGATTGTATACTAAACTCTTTGACTTACCTGTCTTATCTTCAATTAAAAGTATTTCAGAAAACAATACACTCATAAACTGTCACACATAACCTATAAAGTCAGAGTAAACCACCAACACAAACTGAACAACTGAACTGACTGATATCGGAAGCGCGGAGCGGCGGCGCGTGGCGTACGGGGGTTGCCAACCACTGTAGGGGGGGGGGCAGTGATAGTAAGGGAGGGGAGCGGCGACCTAGCCTGACGGCGCCGACGGGCGGCGGCGGGCTCGGCTACTTCAAACGATACCTCCAAACCTCAAAGCCTCAGAGCCCGTCGGCTGACTAGTTGCGCGCGGCGCGCGAATACTGTTGCGTCAAGGAACATACTATATTTCATTAACGTTACGTTAGAACTACAAAATAAATAGAATATATTAAGTGAATGATTTTTTTTTAATTCTAATTTACAAATTGTTATTTTACAAATTATTACAAGTATTTTTTCACATATTTTTAACTTTTTGAATAATTTTTTTTAAATTTTTATCTAATTTTGCCGCCCCCTGAAATCTGCCGCCCTGGGCTAAGCCCATTCAGCCCTTATGTAAATCCAGCCCTGGCTCTGTTCCAATTTTAGTCGAAAATACTAATTTCCCCAGTGAAAAATTAAAACTTTATGTTGAGGTCTAGGGTGCACTGTAGGTCTTTTTAAAATTGTGTCGTTTGAAAATATTTCGTTTTTCGTTGAAATCGGCTTTTAAAATACATATTTTTATTTTCCTTGATAAAATCTATGCACGGTCAAACAAACGAGGGCCCCTGCGGGGCCTTCTTTTTCCGAGGGCCCCGGGGCACTGCACCGGTTGCCCCAATGGTAGTTACGGCCCTGGTACTATATTCGTCATTATGATTTTATATTATTATAACGTCAAACATGTATAAAGGAAGCACTAATATACAGGGTGTCCCGAAAAGATTGGTCATAAATGATACCACAGATTCTGGGGTCAAAAATAGGTTGATTGAACCTCGCTTACCTATATACAATAGTGCACACAAAAAAAGTTACAGCCCTTTGAAGTTACAAACTGAAAATCGATTTTTTTTCATATATCGAAAACTCCTAGAGATTTTTTATTGAAAATGGATATGTAGCATCCTTATAGTAGCAACATCTTAAAAAAAATTAAAGTGAAATTTGTCCACCCCATAAAAATTTTATGGGGGTTTTGTTCCCTTAAACCCCCCCAAACTTTTGTGAACGTTCCAATTAAATTATTATTGTTGCACTTTTAGATAAACACAGTATTTTGAAAACTTTTCTGGCTCTTATTACTTTTTCGATAAGCCAGTGGTTATCGAGATATTTTGAATATTGGTCGAATCCACCACATATTTGTATATGGTTAAGTACGATTATAGAGAGCTGTTAATAATCTGAAAATTTATTTATAATTTACATTATTAGGTATATTTTGAAAAAGAAGTAACATCTCGATAAAAGCTGACTTATCAAGAAAAGACTAAGAGGCAAAAAAGTTTTAAAAACACTGTGTTTACCTAATCGTACCACAATAATAGTTTAATTGGAACGTTCACAAACATTTGGGGGGTTTAAAGGGAAAAACCCCCATACAATTTTTATGTAAATATATTAAAAAAGAAGCCGCATCCCGATAAAAACTGGCTTATCTAAAAAATACTAAGAGGCAAAAATTTTTTAGCAACGTTGCGTTTAACTAATGGTACCACAATAATGAATTAATTTGAACGTACACAAAAGTTTGGGGGTGATTAAGGGAACAAAACCCCCATAAAATTTTTATGGGGTGCACAAATTTCACTACAATTTTCACTACAATTACAAGATGTTCATGCCATAAGAATCGCCCATGTCCATTTTTAATAAAAAATCTCTAATAGTTTTCGGTATATTGAAAAAAATCGATTTTCATTTTATAATTTCAAAGGGCTGTAACTTTTTTTATGAGCACATTTGTACTAAGATAAGTTAGGTTCAATCGAACTATTTTTGACCCCAGAATGTGTGGTATAATTTATGACCAATCTTTTCGGGACACCCTGTATATAGGTGAATGATTTGGCACTTTCCCGTCATAAATCACCGAGTTACGTATTCGTTGAAATTTGCCGTAAATTTAACGTAATCATCACGTAACTGGGCTCAAGTCTGTTTGCTGGGATAATATGAGATAGAGTAGATAAAATAATTTTTACAACAAAATTCTTGTTTTAAAAATCCATAAAATGAAATAAAATTCAAGTTTTTTAAAACCTGCTTCATTTTATAGTCAACTTTTCTGTAACTGCCTATGAATTTGCCTCTGTTAAAAACAAATATGAATTTTCCTGTTGTCTTAAAAACAGATAAAACTGAATGAAGAATACATTTTGCTAAAAATAAAAATAATTAAATTTCTTAGCACAGTCTCTTGTAATAGTCCTGTCGCCAGTGGGGGTACAACGGCCTCCTTAATTCAGATGGACTTGCCCAAGTATCTTTTATGTATTTTGACCCTTAGAACACGAATTTTCGGGTAACAGTCGATCCGGATGTCGATAAGATTGTTATAAACAAAGAACTCGAGGAATCACATAACAGCGATTTCTCGCAAAACAAAACATTTTTTTGTATTTTTTGGGACATTCTAAGCAAAAAGTGTTTTAAGAAGTTTTTTCGTAGGATGCATAGTTTTCGACATGCGGTTGAACTTTCAGAAAATCGAAAAATTTCAATTTTTGAACCCGAATAACTGTTGATTGAAAAATAAAATAGCAATTGTGCTTACCGCATTTGAAAGTTCAAGTCAAATTCTATCGGTTTTGATTACTTTCATTGCTAAAAATTAATTTTTTTATTGTTAAACAAAGCTATAAACACATAGTGATTGAATGATGTTTTCAATGCATTTCCCATTTGAAATCGAACGACTAGGCGTGCATACAAAATTTCTACGTAGATTTACGTACATTAAAACGCATGCATTGGACACGGGAAACACTATGTGTTTATGGCTTTGTTTAGCAAATAAAAACTTAATTTTTAGCAATGCAAATAATCAACACCGATAGAGTTTGACTTGAGCTTTCAAATGCACTAAGCAGAATTGCCATTTTATTTTTTAATCAAAAGTTATTCGGGTTCAAAAATTACACTTTTTCAATTTTTTGAAAGTTCAACCCCGTTTATCTTGAAAACTACGCATCCTACGAAAAAACTTGTAAGACCATATTCTGCTGAGAACCACCCAAAAAATACAAAAAAATGTTTTGTTTTGCGAAAAATCGCTGTTATGTAATTCCTCAAGTTCTTTGTTTATAACAATCTTATCGACATCCGGATCAACTGTTACCCAAAAAATTCGTGTTCTACGGGTCAAAATACATAAAAAAAACTTGGGTAAGTCCACCTGAATTAAGGAGGCCGTTGTACCCCCTGGCGACAGGACTATAAATAATAACTTAATAGTTTTCAGAATACACCTATAGGCCTGGATCCCGCGCACCATAAAAAAGTTGGTTAATTGCAAGCTGAAAATTTGTTAAATGCTTAACGATGTCTAGTCGGACAAACTTTGATGTACGGGAACGCTGGAACAGGGAAAGTTTTAATTGTGGAACCATTTAAAAATTGGTAACATCAGATTACGAAAACGTCCTATGTATTTTGTCGGGCAGAACATCCAATTGATTTTTTACACTCTCATGCAAAAATTAGACTGCTATTACTAACCAACACGATTCCTGTTATTTGACATGTTCTTCGTGTTCCACTTATTAAATTGCCCAGTTAGTTGGTGATAAACACTAACCGTCTGATTTTTGCATGAGAGTTTAATGAAATGGTAACAAATCAATTGGAAGTTCGGTCCGACAAATACACGGAACGTTTTCGTAGTCTGACTTTCCAAATTTTTAACCTGTTCCACAATTAAAACTTCCTCTGTTCCAGTGTTCTCATGCATCAAGGTTTGTCCGACTAGACACCGTTAAGTTATTAACAAATTTTCAGCTTGCTGTTAAGGGGATGGGTACGTATTTTCGGCTGCAATGCTATTCAAATGGGGATTCATTTTTTTCGAATCCTGAGAAAGCTAATAAGTATTTTTGAAAAATTTAAACGCAGAATGAAAGATTACGTTATTAGCGAGGGCCGAAAGTCCCTGATAACTTCTACAATGTTTATTTTAATAAGTGACAGGGGTGAAAAGCTAAGAGAAAATTTAGTGTTATTTTTAATTTCAAATATCTCATTCAAAATAAACTTTTTATTTATTCTAAGGGACTTTCGGCCCTCGGTAATAATTTAGTTTTTCATTCTGCGTTTAAATTTTAAAAAATATTTATTAGTTTTTTCAGGATTCGAAAAAAATGGACACCATGTTCGTGGTAATATTTTCCAAATCTATCTTTGTCTTACAACGCACTCAGTCGAATAGAATATTGTCAGTCAGACATTGACAATCAGTGACAATTTTAAATATTTGACATGGCATCGGGAATATTTTGAGTTGTTGATTAAATAATAATGATATATTATAGTGTATTTGATAAATAATTGATTTAAGACGTGAACTTAATAAAAAGTTATTTATTGTGTATTATTTGTGGAAGATCCAAGCAGAGAATACATCAGGATAATATATTCTGTGATCCAAGTATTTTGTTGTTAAAGATGGTCAAAATTGTAAGCGTTCCATAATATCAATATATTATTAAAGAATCAGTTTAACACTTTTTCTCTTTTATCGATTGAGTATTAGTTTTTGTTGTACATATAAATTATTACCATCACTGAATACATAGTTAGTGAAAAATTATCACATTTATTAACTGAATTAATAATTTGCAATTATATAAGTAACAGTTATCCAAGAACATTCAAAAGCCATCTCTTTAACTTAATGATGACATTTTCAAGTAGAATGACATTCTAGTAATGTTTACATATCCATACCAGTGTGAATTTTACTACACGTAATTTGTCGTGTAAAGACAGAAGAAGTAGGGATAGCCGTAAAATATTTGCGAATTATGTACCCATGGCCTTAATCAACTTTTTTTTAGTACGCAGGATCCAGGTATACTACTAATCCCGGTGGCTTTACTTTAATATTTTTTTAAACACAGCTCACTTACAACATGCATTTGAACTGCGCGCGGTTTTAAGTAAAGATACCAACCTGTAGCGAATATCACATATTTTTTTTATAATTCTCGTAACGTGAAGTTAGGCGTATTGATAACAGTAGTTAAGAAACTGCAGGCGACACTAGTCAATATACATAAAAATTTAAAAGCAAACTACGAATTAATAATGGCACCTGTATTGTATGGTAAATATAATTTATATTTTTTTGAGTTACACACTTTACACTTGTATCTTGTATGAACAGTATAAAAGTAGCTAAATATTTCTTAGAAGAGTTTCCTTTTAGCCCTCCTGTTTTAAATATCATTTGGTTTTTAGCGCCATATGTAATATGGAACGCAGTATATGATACTTTAATAAAAAAATATAAAACTAAAAAAGACAGGTTTATTATAAAGTTCATATAAATATAATTTATTTTTCTAATTATTACAATTTTTATAAATAATATCAAAAGCTTAAGCATGCTTTTTACCTTTCTTCTTATTCTTTTTCGTTTTATCTTTATTCGACTTCGAAGCTCTTTTTTTCTTTGGGTTGACCCAATTTTCGAATATATTTTCAAAGAATTTGTCTCCAACTGAATCAACTAGAGGGAACATAAAGCGTTTGTTTTCTTCCGCTTTTCTTTCCATTTCTTCGTAGAGTTTTCTTTTAGCTTCTTGTCGGGCTAGCTCGGCTTTCTCCTGCTTCGTTAATTTTCGGCGTGATTTTTCCTTTTTATGGTTTTTTCCTTTCTTGCTTTTCTTGTCAGAACGCGCTTTTGATGCTTTGCTCTTTTTCGAGGCTCTCGAACTCTTTGTTCTGGTACCTGCAGTTAAAATAGTAGTTTCGTTGTTATTTCATCAGTGTTATACAATTTTGTCGAACTTTACATAGTAGTAATAAAAAAAACGACGTTATCAACAGCTCTCTGACGATATCGCAAGCATAATAACAAAGACAACGCCAGATTATTGAACCTGTGACTAGGAATGGGAAAAATCTACCGGTTATAACCTAAAATCGGTTTTTTACTTCGTAATAATCGATTTTTTCGGTTGTTTTTTTTTCTGTCGGTTATAACTGGTTTGTCTTTGTAAAGTAATAACCGGTGAAAACCGAATAAGTAGCCACGAGAAAAAATATTAAATTTAGAGAAAAAATGGATAATTTTTTTATATAGTATGGGGTCCATAGACTAATCCATCCTCATATATTTACAGAGAAACGTTTATAAGCTGATATATTTTAAAAGCACCTATAAGCTAGACCTAGACAGCTAGTACACATGTTATTCTTCAAACCTAGTATTGGCTGGACGATAAACACGGATTTGACTAGTACCTATAGATCGACTCTCTTTTTATCAGTGTGCCAAAATTCATGCTTACTGTAAATTGAAAGCATAATGCTCATGATAATTAGCAAGAAAAAGATAACAGCAAGTCAAATGTACGTCAACCAAACCCCAGTAGAAAGAGTGATGAACTGCAGCTACCTCGGTACCATAACGAATGAAGAGTGCACCAGAATATAAGAGCGCTCATCAGAAAAGCGAAAAACTATATCCACCTTCAACGGGATGATAGCATCGTTCAAGAGTCACAACCTCGCTCTTGGTATAGAAGTAGGAATGCTGTGACGCTATGTCTTTTCTATCGTTTTTAATGATGTTAAATCGTGGATCTTTAACAAAACTACATGCAGAACATTGGTAGCATTTGATGGGTTGATATACCGGAAAATACTTAAGATCTCATGAACTGACAAGTCGTCAGTTCATGAGAGGTTCATGAGTCGTCGTGTCGTCCTGAAATGAGAAAAGAATATCCCAGACCAGCATCAAATCTTGATAGCTACAATATTTCGGACACATTATGGGAAATGAATCCAGATATGCCTTGCTACAAGCCATCCTGAACCGTTTATACATCGATTGATTATCTTAGTATCGATATTCTTTCAATCGTATCGACATCAATAATATGGGTGATCGTAAATTGGTTCCCGGTAGGTATAAGATGAAATTAAAAACTTTCTACCCTTTTGTCAATGAGTAAATTCGGTCCCAACAAACTTAATTGATAAGGGTTTTACAATACTTGGCTGCTTAATCGATTTCGTAGAAAGAAGTAATTAGAATTATTACGGGTGAAAATTCCCGACATTTTTGCCTCCCATAAATATGCAACATTTCCTATTTTAATTCATTTCTGTTGTACTCTGTGCTAATTAGCAAAATACAAGGAAAAGTTATTTACCAGCAATTTTATTGCTGGAATCGAATCTTATTATTGTATGTATTAATAATATAGATATGCAAAGTGTGCTACTTTTTTTATAAACAAAATGGCGCCCGAAAATCGTGTTTTTTTCAATTTTTGCTCTATAACTCCAAAGATTTTAACTTTAGACCAAAAACACCCAAATAAAAATTCACCGCAATTAAATTCTGCATAAAGACGTGTTTTTCCGATTTACTTCGACAAAAACTTTCCCCGGAAAAAGCGGGTTTTTCCAACAAAATCTTTAATTTTCAACTAAACTTTTATATAAGTAGTTGTTAATCAATCATTAAATAACTTGGTCAAGTAAAAGCCCTTTTCGTATATATTATAATTACAGAAGTCTATGGAAATTGAATGAACAGTTTAGCAACAATTAAAATGTTAATTAAAAATTTACGGTCGCTATAATAACGACAATAATTATGAATTATGATACATAAGAATAAATATGATTTTTTCATAAAAAGACACTATACCTATCCAATGTACTTGACAGAATTGAAATTGGACTATTTAAGCGGCCTCAGGAATATTTTAAAATTATAAACAATTTTTTGGTTTATAAACAAATAGAGTATCTCGGGAAATATTAAACTAAATTAAATTGTGAAAACGGTATTCGAAAGACAGCGGCAGGACGCTTCTTTTAAAAGAAAAAACGTTTAATTATGAAGTGGTTCCTGAGATACAACCGGTCAAAGTTGACCGGAATTTACGGCAAGGATATAAACAATAGGATCATAATTTTTAAACCATGACCTTTTTATTTTTGTCCTCTTTCGCCACACCAATTTTCATATCTTTAAAATTCTCATAACATATATTATTATAATAAAAACTATCGATAATACAAATTGCCAAAAATAGCAAAATTCCAATAAAAAATTAGGTTGGAGAAAATGTAACCCTAAAAGTTCAAAATCGGTATACGTTAACAAAATGCATTTTCTCGGCTTCCCATGGAGCAATTTCCTTCATTCTTTTTTTGTTCCCAAGTAACTCGAGTAGAGCCATCGAACTAACGCATTATTAAATGTCAAACTTGCTTTTGTTTTGTTATAATATATTAATTTTTTTATAAGAACAGAAAATTACATATTTTTTCCAGTTGTAGGCTTTTTTTAGATAAACTTACTACAAGTGTATCTTTTAAAGTTAAAAACATAAATATTCTGATTTGAAAGCTGTATAATTATTTAAACAATTTTTATTTAAACAAATTAAAATATTGTGTTATAATAAATAAATAATTTTTTTTATAACAAAACAAAAGCAAGTTTGACATTTAATAATGCGTTAGTTCGATGGCTCTACTCGAGTTACTTGGGAACAAAAAAAGAATGAAGGAAATTGCTCCATGGGAAGCCGAGAAAATGCATTTTTTTTAACGTATACCGATTTTGAACTTTGAGGGTTACATTTTCTCCAACCTAATGTTTTATTGGAATTTTGTTATTTTTGGCAATTTGTATTATCGATAGTTTTTATTATAATAATATATGTTATGAGGATTTTAAAGATATGAAAATTGGTGTGGAGAAAGAGGACAAAAATAAAAAGGTGATGGTTTAAAAATTATGATCCTACTGTTTATATCTTTGCCGTAAATTTCGGTCAACTTTGACCGGTTGTATCTCAGGAACCACTTGCTATAATTAAACGTTTTTTCTTTTGAAAGAAGCGTCCTGCCGCTGTCTTTCGAATACCGTTTTCGCAGTTTAATTTAGTTTAATATTTCCCGAGATATTCTATTTGTTTATAAGCCAAAAAATTGTTTATAATTTTAAAATATTTTAAAAATTTTAAAAATTTTCCTGAGGCCGCTTATTCTGTAAAGTACATTAGATAGGTATAGTGTCTTTTTATGAAATAATCATAGTTATCCTTATGCATCACAATTATTGTCGTTATTATAGCGACCGTAAATTTTTAATTAACATTTCAATTGTTGCTAAACTGTTCATTCAATTTCCATCGGCTTCTGGAATTATAATATATACGGAAAGGGCTTCTACTTGACCAAGTTATTTAAATATTGATTAACAACTACTTATCTAAAAGTTTAGTTGAAAATTAAAGATTTTGTTGGAAAAACCCGCTTTTTCCGGGGAAAGTTTTCGTCGAAGTAAATCGGAAAAAACACGTCTCTATGCGGAATTTAATTGCGGTGAATTTTTATTTGGGTGTTTTTGGTCTAAAGTTAAAATCTTTGGAGTTATAGAGCAAAAATTGAAAAAAACACGATTTTCGGTCGCCATTTTGTTTACGAAAAAAAGTAGCACACTATCTGCGGACTTTGCATATCTATAGTATTAATATATACAATCATAAGATTCGATTCCAGCAATTAAATTGCTGGTAAATAACTTTTCCCAAAAATGCCTATTCTCCGATAATCAGCCCAGACTATTGTGAGTTCGAATTGACCTAATCAGCGTTTTGGGTATGTGTTGTTTATCATTTATCACTTATTATTAATAAACTAGTATCGGCCGATAGCCGAGACCGGCAGAAAAACTTGAAACTTGAATCTCAAGAGCGATATGGGTAGTACGTGTTTACTGCTCGGAATTCAAATGCGAACTGGGTTGTAGGGGGTTGTAGGGTTGTGTTGTTTAAAAGAATATTTTCGATTTGCGATGGATCTTAAAATTATTTTAAGCGAAAAGGGAAAGCCCTTAGCAGTTATAAATGTCCATAATTATAGTTTTCAAAAAAGCTTGAAAGGTGGCGAAAAACGGTGGATTGCCTTTCTAAATCCTGTTGTAGTGAGTGATTGCTTTGTATTTGATTTGCTCTCTATTGCACCTTCGGGCGATGAAAAAATTCAGATGTATTGCGATTATTTAATAGATAATTACACATCTGACGAGTGACGAGTCACTATTCATTCCTACAGTTTGGGCTGAAAACTCATCAGAACTTACAAGGACTACCAATACTTGTGAATCTTTTCATAGACACTTTAACAATTCGTTTTACAACTCTCATCCACAATGGAATATACTCAGAAAATCAACAAGAGAATACTAATCGCCAAACGTTTGAGTAACAAAAATGATGAAAGAAGTTATAACCAAAAAATGATAACATGATAATAGAAGTAAGACATACACCCAACGAACAAAAAGAAACGCTGAAGTACATTAAAGAACTGAAAGGCAAACATTAATAACTCGAAGAAGGGCTCAAAAGGCCAAATAAAATAATGGAGCAGCTAGAGAAAAATAAAAGAAGGAACAATATAATGTAGTACTAAAGGGCCTACTCAAGCGTTACACAATTGGTCAAAGGGTCACTGGAGAAATTTATTGAAAAGAATCTGGAGCTGCAGGTCAAACTGAGAGGGGTCGAAAGCATTTGAGAAAAAATGTATATAGCTGAAATGAAGGATATAAAAGGCAAGGTTAAAGTGTTTGAGAACAAAAGAATGAAAAGGAAAGGATAAAACAGAAGAGATAGGCCAGGAGGCAAATGCATAGAGTGCTATGTGCCAAGCGGAACATAGAAAATCTATTATTTTTTATTTACAAAATTACTTCAACCACTAAGCATGGTCCAATTAATTACATAAATGTTAAAATTTTACACTAGATTTTGTGAAGTCTTGCATTTTTTAAAAAGGTTATAGTTCTATCTTTATTTAAACCGTTTAAGCACTCTTTGGATGTAGTCGACAATCCAGCTTCATGTCGCTCTAAGGTGCACAAAGGGCAGTCCACTAGCATATGGTTCACTGCAGTTACACAATCACAGCTGCAGCAAATAGGAATTTGTTCGTTACTTAGAAGGTAATCTTGTGTTAACTCCATATGACCTATACGTAACCTAGAGATGCAGACTTGGTCTCGTCGCTTGCGTGGGAGATTGTATACAGCTATCTCTTCTTTAATGTTCTTCCTAGATGTCTCTGAATTGCTTCAGTAAAGTTGCCATTTCTCACTTATTTTGTTTTTAAAGTATCGCTATAAACGCATTTAGTGCTATGAATGCATTTAGGTCACTATGAACGCATTTAGTGACTAATGTTGATTATGGATTTTCTGTTGCCTCCCTGGCCAACTGATCAGCTTTTTCATTTCCAATTATACCACAGTTTGACGGATTTTACCAAAGGAATTTAACAATTAACTATTTTGAATAAGAAAAAAGTTCCAATTAAATGAAAAAATAATTATTTTAACCTTTCGACGCCCAATTTTTTTTAATTAATTGGGGCTTATTTCCCAATCAGAATAGTTAATTATAAAAATGCCACAAGGAAATAGCTTCAAAATTTAACAAATCGGTCGTTTTCTTGACATCTCATTAGTTCTGACTTTATAAGCAATAAAATGGGGTGTTTTGCATATAACTGTTTCGTAGAGCTGAGGACACTTAACCCTTTGACTGAGGGAACCTCATCCCGCTCGAGGCATTTTAGGTGGGCGGTTCACGCCCATTCATTCAGAAACCATCTGATGACATTATATATTTTATATTTTCTTTATGTTATATTTTGTCTATACGCAAATAATCGCTAACCGCAGCGAAGCGGTTAGCCCTGTTGCATATATGCGTTTCCCGCACATCTAGTGCACACTGAAATTACGCAAATATGCGGTTCCCGCAGTCAAAGGGTTAAAAAATCAGTTATTATCAAAGAATTTTTTATGCTTTTATTGTTTACAAATGATATTGCTTGCAATATAACAAGAAGTTCTGCGGAAAATACGGCTTTTCGTAGGGAAAGTGAGAAGGAAAATCTTGGTGTAAAGTTGTAAAAAAAAGCACCTACCCCATCGTCAGATTTAGACGCGTCTGTAAAAATGTGGAAGTTATTAGCATAGTTTAATTTCTCTGCTGCTTTCGTTTTAATTATACTACGTGGTGTCTCATATTTTTCATGGGTAGTAAGGCTTGTATCACAAATAGGCAGCTGTATTCTCCAAGGAGGTTGATGGTTAAGGTTAGTTACATTGTATGTCTCAGGAAAATGTATGTTTAAGTTATTTTGTAATCTTTCTATACGGATATAAAACGGCTGACTTAATCTTTGTGATATGTTAAATGTCGATGTGAGTCTGTCGGTACGTGTTTTTAAATGTCGGTATAAATATGAGGATTAGCCGACAATTTAGCTGCATATACAAGGCTGAGGTAGTTTTTTCTTAGTTGAAGGGAAAAATCACCTGATTCACAGTATAAACTTTCAATCGGGCTAGTATGATGAGCTCCTAGCGCTATTCTTATTGCTGTGTTATGTATAGGGTCTAGTAATTTATGTATTAATGCTTTGGCTGAATTGTAAGCAACTGCGCCATAATCTAGTTTAGAACGAATTATAGTTCTGTAGACAGTTATGAGTGTTTGGAAATCAGTTCCCCATTGTTTGTGGGGATAGGGTTTTCAATAGATTTAGACCATTTTGAGTTGTTTGTCGAAGATGAAAAATATGATCTTTCCAGATCCTATTCCTATGATCTAGTTTCATTCCTAAGAAGTTAGTTGATTCAACATAAGCAATAGATAACGAGTTTAAGGTGGGATTAGTTGGTAATATGATGTTTTTAGGGTTCTTGCTAAAGAAATTTGCTTTTGTTTTGTTTGGAGAAATCTGTAGACCACATCTCTCTGACCACTTTTCTAGATGATTGATAGAGGCTTATATATGTTACGGGCAATAACAAGAAAAGTATAGTTATATCATAACATATGCACCAACTGATAATACAAACAAAAATGAAAAAAATGAGTATTTTGAAAAACTTCAAGAACTAATAGATAAGACAGAGAACAACAATTTAATAATAATGGGCGACATGAATGGAAGAGTGGGAAAACAAAATGCTAGTATAGAAAAATGGCTAGGAAAAGAAGGAGAAGAGACGAGAAACGATAATGGAACACTGGCTATAAATTTATGCATCGAAAATGATCTGATAATTCAAAGTTGACACACAAAGACGTCCACAAAAACACAAGGGAAGAGAGGGGTAGAGGCAAGAGATCAATCATTGATTATTTCCTAATTAACTCCGAGATATGGAAAGCAGTCAAAAATATTAAGGTAAAAAGGAGCGCAGAGATTGGAAGTGACCATTATCTAGTCAAAATCAGTTTTAGAATAATAAAAGACATACAAAATGACAAGAAGAGAAAAATAATAAAAGAAAAAATCAGAAGCTACAAACTAAAAGAAGTAGAAGTTAAGAATAGATACCAGAAATGCCTAGAGGAACATAGGAAAAGAGAAAATAAGTACCAAAATATAGAAGAAAGACGGAAAGATTGTAAACATAGTCTATTAGCAGCTGCAAAAGAGAGTTGTGGAGTAACAAAAATAAGTAATAACCCCAAAAAACGCACGGCATGGTGGACAAAAGACTTAGAAAAAATAGTAGAAGAAAAGAAGCAACTGTGGAAAAAATGCCTAACAGACAGAAAGCAAGAAATCTATGACAAGTACAATGAAAAAAGAACAGAAGTTAAACAGATGGTTAAAAATAACAGACAGAACGTGGGTAGAATTTGAAAATAAATTAAAAGAAGCATTCGGTTAAAACCAGAAATTGTTCTATAGCACACTTAAGAGCATGGGAAAACCAAAACCAAATACACTGAAAAACGTGAAGGATAAGAATGGAACCATACTTACAGAAGAGAATGAGATTATGGAGAGGTGGAGAGAATACTTTGAAGAACTCTTGGAAGTGGAACAAGTAGAAGGAGATAAGATAGAACAAAACAAAAATCAACACACTCCACAAGAGCAACAGAAACAGATAGGAAATATAACACAAAAAGAATTAACAAATGTAATCAACAAAATCAGGATGGGAAAAGCACCGGGACATGACGATATAACTGCAGAAATGGTAAAATATATGAATGAAGAAAGACAACAAGAATTACTAAACATCATGAATCAAGCTAAAAATGAAAAGAAAGTACCACTAGACTGGCAGATAGGCATTATAACACCATTGGATAAAAAAGGAGAGAGCAAAGAATGCTCAAACTATAGAGGAATAACACTTGGAAGCACAGTAGGAAAACTTTATGCTAGTATACTAGAAAACAGGCTAAGAGAAAAACTGGAAAACACCTTTGAGGAGAGCCAGGGTGGTTTCAGAAAAGAAAGAGGGACGAACGATCAGATTTTCATAATAAGACAAATAATAGAAAAAGCTCTTAAAACAGAGAAAGAAATACATGTATGTTTCATAGATATTGAAAAAGCTTTAGACAGAATTAAAAGAGAGGATATTTGAAAAATACTAGAGAAGAAAAAAATTTAACAAGATCTAATAGGATGCATCCAGAGTTTATACGAAAAAACGAAAAGCTACGTAAGGACAAGAAATTAAAAATCAAAAGTATTCGGCAGCAACATTGGATTAAAACAGGGTTGTGTCCTGAGCCCACTATTCTTTAACCTAGTACTAGATGACGTAATAAATGAATGCAAACACAAATGGAGAAAATATAATGTAGGATATTGGAAGTTGAGAATGATACAAATAACAGAACTATGCTACGCAGCCGACCTGGTGATCATTGGGGAGTCGGAAAAACAATTACAAGAAAATATAAACATATTGTATGAAGAGCTTAAAGTCAGAAATATGAAAATAAACAAAGAAAAATTAAAAACAATGATAATTGACAGACAAAAAGGAAAACATGAAATAGAAGTAGATGGCAAGCAACTTGAACAGGTAGACAGATATAAGTATTTGGGGGAAATCATAAGCCGGGATGGAAAATTAGAAGATGAGATAAATGAACGAATTGGAAAGACTGGTAAGCTGTACAATATTATTAAGAGTAACATTTTAAAAAAGAAAGAAATACCTAAGAATATAAAAACGGAAACAGTAAAAAAGATTGTGAAACCCACTCTAACCTATGCCTGTGAATCTTGGGCATTAACAAAAAGGCAAAAGAATAGACTAATAAGCACAGAAATGAGATCTTTGAGAACAATAGAGGGGAAAACAAGGAAAGATAAAATTAGAAATCAAACCTTTAGAGAAAATCTGAAAATACATCCAGTTACAACAACAATCGAGCAAGGACAACTTAGCTGGCTCGGACATGTACTGAGAAGAGGAGAAGAGAAAATAGTAAGACAAATATATGAAGCGAGAGATATTGGAAGAAAGAAGAGAGGAAGACCAAGAAAGACGTAAACAGAAGAAGTGAGGGAAGCGGCCGACAAAAGAGGAATAAAATGGGAGGAAACAAAAGCATTGGCCATGGATAGAAGGAAATGGACGGAAATGTGGAAGAAAACGACGAAGAAAATAACTCCGTAATAACTTACGCCGAAAGGTAGATGAGTTCTGGATTAAGTAAGTAAGTATGATGTGTTTAGGGTTCTTGCTAAAGAAAATTGCTTTTGTTTTGTTTGGAGAAATCTGTAGACCACATATGACCACTCTGACCACTTTTCTAGATGATTGATAGAGGCTTGTATATGTTACGGGCAATAACGTAAATCCGGCCAATAACGTTAATAAACCAGTCAATATCGAGAGTGACTTGTTGAATTAGTCATTGTCAACAATGGCCGGATATTAACGTTATTGTTCATAGAAAGTGGACATGGATGATAATTTTAAATTCTTAATAAAACTTCCGTCGTTAATCGATCAATGTTAAAATTTAGACTAAAAGATAGGTTATGTTTATTATTTGCTTCATTTCTGTGCTTGTGCTGAAATTACTCGTAGTAAATTTATGTAATAAGTGTTAAAAAATGCCACGGTTCACTATCTTTTGAAAATAAAAATGATTAGCCATCAAAAGCTATCTTATAGAAAAAAAATAATAGGACATCATAACTAATTTTATTTATTTATCAACATTGGCCATTTGCTGTTGGCTAATGTCGTTACTGGCCGGTTATTGATGAAAACTCTAATTTCGGTTATTTTTTTACAACATTGGCCAATAGCTAATGTTATTGTTGTTAATGGCCGGGCATTGTCGCTAATAACCAGGGGAAATGGACATTCACGACAAAGCCCGGTCTTTAACGTCAAGGGCCAATTTACGTCATTGTCCGTAATATAATATATATCTGGTAAGTGTTAAAACATTTTTCCCCCGAGAAAATGTGACAAGATCATCAGCATATAATCGTGCTTTTACTAATGAACTAAAGGATTTAGAGATATCATTAATCGCAATAAGGAACGGTACTACGCTTAGAGTAGAACCTTACGAGATACCATTAATTAGCGTTGTTGGCTCTGAAAAAACATTACCTACACGAACTTTAAACTGACAAAATTTTAGATTTTTTTATAAATTTAAGGATGTTACCTTTGATTCACCATCTGGAGAAGTTTTTTAATATGTCAGATCTCCAAATTGTATCATATGCATGAGTTATGTCAAAGAAAACTGCTAAACACTTTTGATTGCATCCAAATGCTTCATGAATTTCGGATTCTGTATCAACTAGATGATCTAAAGTAGACCTTGATTTCCTGAAACCACTTTAAATAGGCGTAAGAAGTTGTTTATCTTCTATCAGCGTTTTCCAACCAGTGGATCGCGACCCACTAGTGGGCAGATTTCAGGTGGGTCGCGGCGTGGCTCTTATAGTAGCTGAGTGGCGTACAGAGCGTATCATCATGGGTGAGGGATGGGTCGCGAATATAAAAGAATATCTGAAGGTGGGTCATCATCATCATCAGCCTCTTTCAATCCACTGCTGGACATAGGCCTTCCCTGTTTGTCTCCTCTATCTTGTGCTTTCTCTATCCAGTTTTTTGTTGTCCTTCTTAAGTCGTCTTGCCATCGTGTTGGTGGTCTTCCTCTGCTACGTTTATCGGCTCTTGGTCTCCATTCAACTAGCTTGCGAGTCCATCTTCCGTCCTTCATTCTGGCAACGTCTCCAGCCCATTTCCATTTTAAGTTACAGCTTCTTTCAATGACGTCTATGACTTTGGTCTTAGCTCGTAGATCTTCGTTTCTAATCCTGTCTCGCAGAGTGGCCCCTATCATTGATCGCTCCATTCTTCTCTGAGCTACTCTTAGTTTTTGTGCGTTTTTCTTTGTGAGCGATAATGTTTCTGCACCATAGGTCATCACCGGTAGCACGCATTGGTCGAAAACTTTTAGTTGGAATGTCACTCTTAAAAATGTTCGTAAGAGCTCCGTATGCTGCCCATCATTATATTATTCTTCTGGATACTTCGGTTGTGTAATTGTCCTTACCTATCTTAATTTTGTGACCCAGATATACAGGGTGTAACAAAAATAGAGGTCATAAATTAAATCACATATTCTGGGACCAAAAATAGTTCGAATGAACCTAACTTACCTTAGTACAAATATGCACATAAAAAAAGTTACAGCCCTTTGAAGTTACAAAATGAAAATCGATTTTTCGAATATATCGAAAACTATTAGAGATTTTTTATTGAGAATGGACGTGTGGCATTATTATGGCAGGAACATCTTAAAGAAAAATTATAGTGAAATTTGGGCACCCCATAAAAATTTTATGGGGGTTTTGTTCCCTTAAACCCCCCAAACTTTTGTGTACGTCTCAATTAAATTATTATTGTGGTACCATTAGTTAAATTCAATATTCTTAAAACTTTTTTACCTCTTAGTATTTTTTCAATAAGGGAGTTTTTATCGAGTTGAGACTTATTTTTTAATATGTTTACATAAAAATTTTATGTGGGTTTTGTTCTTTTAAACCGCCCAAATGTTTGTGTACGTTCCAATTAAAATATTACTGCGGTGCCATTAGTTAAACAAAGTGTTTTTAAAACTTTTTTGCCTCTTTGTATTTTTTCGAGATGTGGCTTCTTTTTTAATATGGTTCAAAGTATACGTAAAAATGTAAATTATACATAAATTTTCAGTAGTAATTGCACAAGAGCTCTAAAATTCTATATTAATTTTAGAGTTCGAGTGCAATTTGTTGCGATTATTTCATGAATAAAACTGTTCAAAACCAAAATTTTATTGTAATTTATTTATGTAAGTACAAATTAGTAAAATTAAACACACAGTTGTTATAAGTATTTGACGGTTGAAAGTCATCACTTTTGTAATTTTTAAAACATTAATTGTTATTAATGTCACTGAATGTATTTTTTCATAGCAACGAAGGGCATCTGACGTAATATACTTGACGACGGAAAGTTACCAAAAATTATCAGTTTAATTTTTATTTCTGTGGTTTTCTATTGGTCAGAATCTCCTATGAACGAAATAATCATATTAATACCAAGTCTCCATATAATAATCGTACTTAACCATATACAAATATATGGTGGATTTGGCAAATATTCAAAATATCTTGATAAAAACTGACTTTTCGAAAAAGTACTAAGAGTCAAAAAAGTTTTAAAAACATTGTGTTTAACTAATGGTACTACAATAATAATTTAATTGGAACGTACACAAAAGTTTGGGGGGTTTAGAGGAACAAAACCCCCATAAAATTTTTATGGGGTATCCAAATTTCACTATAATTTTTTCTTAAGATGCTACTACTATAAGAATACCACATGTCCATTTTCAATAAAAAATATCTAATAGTTTTCGATATATTGGAAAAAATCATTTTCATTTTGTAACTTTTTTTAAGGGTTGTAACTTTTTTTATATGCACATTTGTACTAAGGTAAGTTAGGTTCAATCAAACTATTTTTGGTCCCAGAATATGTGATTAACTTTATGACCTGTATTTTTGTTACACCCTGTATATATTTGTCTGCGACTGAAGTTGGGTCGCCAGACATAAAAGGTTGGGAACCAGATTTTTCCAGAATTTTACATATAGAACTTGTCATCGAGATCGGTCGATAAGACTCGGGATCTGATTTACTTTTTCCCTGCTTAAGAACTGGAATAATGATTGACTGGTACCTACTATTTGGAAACACATTTTTTGTCCAGATAAAATTGTAAATTTTTAGTAGATACTGTTTACCTTCTTCTGGTAATGATTTTAAAAAGGCAACTGGAATGTTGTTAGGTCCAGGACTGGTATATTTTGTACAGTTTAATGAATATAGCAGCTCATCCATTGAGAGTTTGACATTAAGAGGAGAATTTTTGTGATCCTCTAAATCTATGTAAGTGTTCTCTAAATTTTCTTTGTGTATTATGGACTTTGTAGAGATATTGTCATTACTGGAGTGTCTTTGATATGTATCAGCTAGTGGAGCAGTTATTTGTTCCTTCGTCGAGCAAGTAAGATTGTTATGTTCTAGATAATGGATTGTACTGAAGGATTTTTACCATTCATTTTATTAATCATTTTCCAAACTTCAGAAATAGGAGTAGATGAATTTAAGGAAGAGACATACGTTCTCCACGGTTCTCGCCTGCTTTTCTTTAATACATATCTGCAGTACTTTTGCTTAAATTCGAGTTGGTTTTGGAGTGTGGGAAATTTTTTAAATTTGTAAAACAAACTTTTTGACTCTCTGATCGCTACTTTACATTCCTGGTTCCACCAAGGGACTGGAGGGTGTTTTTTGGAAAATTTATAAAACCTACGGACAATTCTGCAGTTCTTGTTTTAAGCTGAACAAAACTGGAAACTATATGATTAATATTTGCATGGTCATCGCTAGGAGGAGTTAGATCAGATAAGGATCGAGATATTAAAGGAGAATATAAAGACCAGTCGGCGTTCTTTAGATGACGTTAATTAGACAGATACAGACAGATTAGACAGACGTTTTGTTACAGATACCAACAGCCAGCATGAAGTCGATAGCGACGACGATACTCCTTTATCTACAAGGATATCAAATGCTAGAAATAAAAAAAAAATAGATAACCCCATCTTACCTGTTCAAATTGGCAAAGCAAAAATTATTTTATCAAAACATACATTTATTTATCATATTAATCTTACTCAAACATTAGAGATAAGTAATCAAATATTAGACGAACTATTAACCTTAAAAGATTATATTACTATAAATAATAACTTTTCCTTACTAATATTAAATAAAATAAATGTTTAAAATAAATAAATAAATAAATGGAAGAGGGAGTTTTAATATTATTTGTCATTAATATTGGGAAGTGATCACTTCCATGTAGATGGGGTGTTACTTGCCAAGACAGTCCAGGTTGTAAAACAGGGTCACATAGAGTTAAATCAATTGCTGAACCGCCACCTGTAGAGACATTAATGCTTGTAATACTACCATTATTAAGTAAGTTGACATTAAGGTTAGTTATAATTTGTTCGATTTTACGCCCTAGAACACCTGATTTACTTGATCCCCATAGAACATGATGTGCATTGAAGTCGCCTAAAATAATTCGTGGTTGAGGAATTTGAAAAAAGTCTAATAATTCGCGAGCTGAAGGATCAATAGCAGGAATGTACATGTTGCAGATATTGTTCTGAAGCTATTTCCTTCTATTTAGATGGAAAATAAGCCACAATTAAATTGAAAAAAATAATTTTATTAACCTTTCGACCCCCAAATCGGGTGTCGTGGTCAAAATACAAAATACAGTATTATTAGACTATAGTAGTATTTTGTATTTTGACAACGATACCCGATTTGGGCGTCGAAACGTTAATAAAATTATTTTTTCAATTTAATTGTGGCTTATTTCCTATCTAAATAGTCAATTATATTGGAGATGTTTATTTTTTGAGGTCCTTTTAGTAAAAAAATATTCGTCCAAAATAAGTCCGGAAATCGATAAACTGACTAATTCTAAATAATTTCTTTTCTATAGAGTTTTTTCACTTAGTCAATACTTTTCGAGTTATTTGTCAGTGAATATGTTCATTTTTTCAACACAATAACCACGCTTTTAGACGATTTTTCGCAAATAACTAAATAGTAAGTGTTTTGTCGAAAAAATATTCTTAACAAAAATATAGCCTATAAAAATAAAAAAAAAATGGTGTATATATCACGTCTCTATACCTAGTAGAAGCAGAGGTATAGCTAATTAAAAATATGTTCATATTCGTCAAATTCCAAATGGAATACTTTAACGTGAAATAACCAAAAATGAAGCACATTTCGGGGAAAACTCATAACAACTTATTTAAAGTGTTTGAAAAAAGCTTCATTTTTGATTTATAAAAAAAATTTCTAGCATCAAAAGTAAACAAGTTACGCTCAAAATAAAGTTAGTCCCTTTTTTTTTGGTGAAAAAATTGGAAAAATTACCCCCTAATTAGTATCTCAAATGAACTTAATCGTTACGACTTCACAAGTTTCTTGACTCGTGTATGTATTGTCTATATGATGTGTAAGTTTCATCGGTTCAAAGTCCTTATTTTTGAAAGGGCTGTAGTTAAAAGGGGTTGAACGAGTCACTGATCACGAATGTATGCAAATTTAGAAACACCAAATCTTAATCAATTTTTGTCTAACAGAAAAACAAAAAACTACATGATATTCAGAAAAGCAATGCTGACTCTTTTTGTTTTTCGGGATTTCTGGTATCTCTAACATTTTTAAGTTATTTTGAAAAAAAAGTATATTTTTCAGTTTAAAACAGTTAAGCAGTTTGAATCGATCAAACTTACAGATCATATGAACACAACATAAGTAAAATAATTTGTGGAGCGGTAACGATTAATTTCATTTAAGTTGCTAATTAGGGGGTGGTCTTGCCGATTTTTTTTTGCCAAAATAAAAAGGACCAACTATATTTTGAGCGTAAGTTGCTTAAATTTAATGCTAGAGCCTTTTTATAAAAACAGAAAGAGAGCTTTTTTAAACACTTTATAAAATTTATAATGGGTTTTCCCCAAAAAGTGCTTAATTTTTTGGATATTTCACTTCGAAATATTCTATTTGAAATTTGGTGAATATGAATATATTTTTCATTGGCTATAACTCTGGTTCTACGAGGTGTAGAAACCTAACGCGTACACCATTTTTTTAACTTTTTTAGAGGCTATATTTTTGCTAAGAACTTTATTTTTTCGACAAAATAGTTACTTTTTGAGTTATTTGCGAAAAACCGTATAAAAATATAGTTATTTTGTTGAAAAATGAACATATTGACTCGCAAATAACTCGAAAAGTGTTGACTTGGCGAAAAAGCTCTATAGAACAAAAATTACTTAAAATTAGTCAGTTTATCCATTTTCGGACGTATTTTGGACATATATTTTTTCAGTCCCAAGAGGGGGTGCAAGTCACCCCCAGGTCAAAAGCACACATCGCCACAATATCACTTTTCTTCTTTGACATGTAAGCTATGCGTATGCCAAATTTAATGTCAATCCAACCGGTTCTTTAAAATTTAGAGCAAAAACCGTGAAAGAATGTACTAATTGGCTATGTACATAAATAGCTCTCCCTTAACTAGCCTGGTTTGCATTAAGTCTATTTCTAATATATTGTGTATAGTTTCTTAGTTTGTAAAATTTCTGTTCTTTAAATTGTGTTTCTTGTAGAGAAATTATGGATGGTGTGAATTTGGACATTAGTAATTTAAATTCTTCTAGACGGGTGTAAAACCTGTTCAGATTTCACTGAATTATGGGGTTGAATATTTTAATTAGTGGTTATGTCGCTGCAATCTGTAGAGTAATAGTCATCCTGTAGTTTGCTAAGCTTCTTCCTAAGTCTTGTACATCGTGATTTCAAGTATTTATGTGATAGCACTGGATGAAGACTTTTTAAGAGATCTATTAACCCTTCGATATCTTCCGTATGTATTTTAGGAATACTAAGCGCATCTAAAGATCCATGAATGTTTTCAAATAAATGAATTAACAATTCGGGTTATTTCAAGTATATTTTTGGGGTCAACTGAGTTGGCTACAACATTCAGGAAATCCTCAATTTTTGAATTTGGAACTGAATTTACTACGATCGCTTGTTTTTTGGAAGGGAATAATAAATTGGTAGATTCATTTAAAACTGTTGAATATAACTTTGGTGCAGTAGTATAATTTTTGGGAACTTCTTGTTAAGGAAAAACATTTGATGATGAAGGTTCATTCATATTGATCTACGGAACCTGAGTACGGTCCTTACATCAACACCAAATCATTGATAGTAACTCGATTTAATTATATGAAATAAATAACTTACAGTAAGTAAACATGCAACTTGATCGACAATTTTGTCGATTATTTTACGCTTTCTCACTTTTAGTATTCAACGTTTATAAATAAACCACAAAAACTAGGAGTGATTAAAGTAATTAGGTGTTGCTTCGTTGAACGCTCGAAGTCGAATCCGAAAATCTATTATTGATTGATATATTATTGATTCTTAAAAAAAAAACACTATTTATAAAAGTAATAAAGATATGTGTGTCTTACTTTTAGTTTTATGTGTTATTTTTGCTTTCTTTTTTGATTTAGGGACTTTTGGTTTCTTCATCTTTTTCGGCATCGGTCGTTTATGTTCGCCTTTAAACCTTTTTGGCACATTCCATTTGGAATTAAGTTCTTGCGTGATTAAATAGTGAGTATATCTGAAGGCTACTTTTAAAACACAAAACTGGAAACTGTCAAGAAAGCTGTAACAAATTTATAATTGGTGTTTACTAAAACAAATAATAATATAATCGGTGTATACCATAAACAGAAAAATTATTCAACATAAACCCGCTAATTAAATAAATGAATGGAACCTAATGCATATATAAGTTTAGTTTGGGCTTTCTTTGGGTATAATGCATAGTTTCTTCTTCTTCTACGGCACTACAGCCCAAATTGCGCCTTGGCCTCCCTTATTTTTTGCCTCCACCCTTGCTTGTCTGTGGCTGCTCTTCTCCATACACGAACTCCTAAAAGGGATTGTGCGTCGCTGTTTACTGTATCTTCCCAGCGCTTTCTTGGCTTTCCAACCGGTCTCTTTTCCTGCATTCTAGCATTCAGTGCTCTTTTTGGTAGCCTATCCTCTCCCATTCTTATCACATGTCCGGTCCATTGCAATCTTTGTATTCTAATGAAGTCTGACAGGGGTGCTTCCTTACAAAGTTGATAAAGTTCCTTGTTGTATCGACTTCTGAAGATTACGTTTTCCCTCACAGGTCCTAGTATTCTACTCAGTACTTTCCTTTCGAATGTGTCGAGTTTGTTTTTGGATGTTTCTTTCGGGACCCAGGCTTCACTGCCATAGCATGTTATTGGTCGAATTAAAGTTTTATAGATTCTCATCTTTGTATTTCGGTGGACATTTTTAGATCGAAATCGGTCTAAAAATAATGCGTAGTTTGGGTTTTTTTATGTCTCTTTTGATTGGCTTGCCTCCGCAACCCCCCCCCCCCCCCACACCCTCACCGCAGACTACTATATTTGGTCAGTCAGCGAAGTAACCAAACTAAATAATCTGTATGCAATAGTATCTAGGTAAAATAGAAATATAAACGTATTCTTAAAATGCGTTAAGTGGAAAGGGTATTGTTACTCTCACGTTGGTTCGAGTAGGCTAGTTCCAACATCAAAATATCATGAATGAAAATGTTAGAGGACTATACATATAAGTACGATAACGTCGGTATCCACATAAGTACGTGCTTACTTAACATAAGATTATAGAACAGTTCTTACAGAAAGGACTCTGGCCTATTCAGAAAAATGCAAGTGGGTGTTGGGTAATAGGTGCATACTGGACACAGCAAAGTGGTCACTTCAGCTGGGTTATTTTCAAGACAAATTGTAAAATAAAAATATGTGTAAAATTAGGTACATGCCTCGAATAAAATAAAAATATTTAAACCAACAATCTAATATTACCAAAGTGATGATAAAAGAAGAAACAGAAGTCTGAGGAAAAATTAATGTGCAAAATACAAAGAGAGCAAGCAAAAGCATGTCAACAGATAAAAAATTCCAGGAACACCTGAAGAAATGAAATAAGGGAACTAAGACCAAGAAAAAAAGAAGACAATCTTACAATTCGTTAACAATTTGCTTAATTGCCATCAGTACACAAGTGTTTACAAACTGATTTCTCTGCATGTCTTTTATCTCTTTTTTCGTCTCCAATAAAAATCCAGTTAACTGTTCCTTCGCTTCTTCGCCTGTCGGTTTCTTTAAAATCATTTTGCTTGATGTGGCAGCCAGATCAGAAGCAGCTAACCATCCAGTGTTAGGATCGTTCATATTTGCGATTCTGAGCTGCCACAAATGATACTCATACCAGCTCTAAAATGAATTAAAATAAATAATATATGATTTGACTTAATTTAGACATTAGACAAAAAAATGAATATCACAAAAAAACTTAAATGTGTTGGTAGACCTGTGTAATACCATATTATACATAGAGGGTGAGCCAAATGAAAGAGTCCACATCGATATTTGGCAGTAGTTATTAGATTTTAAGGAAATGACGAAACAGGTCGACTTTCTTTTTAAATTACAATTTTTGGTATATTATATTTCATACTACTGACGTTATCCATCTGGGCGTGATGAAGTAATCGATGATTTTTTTAAATGGTTACTATAGGGGTCGTGTGGTAGCTCATTGGAAAGGGTATTCAATTCTCTATTCAGTAATGTAAACATTAACATCAATATTTATACACGGTGTCTAAAAATGTTTTTTTAATTAAATTAATTGACAAAAAAAGAAGAATGTATGTAACTTATTTTATTTGAAAATACATTTTACTGTTGTCAGAAAATAGAAGTAAATGTTTATTTCACAAATAAACATTTAGCCCGATCAAAAAACAATCTGACCCCAAAAAAAATAAAGGAAGGATGAAAATTTGGAAATAGGTAGTTGAAATTGTCTATTATTATATAAGAAAAAGTTTATAATTCTACATCCCCTTCATTTTTCAAAAATATAGGGGAATACCCCTTTCGAAGATGAAAAATATACAATGAAAATAAGTCCGGAATTGGATAAAATGACTAATTCTGAGCAACTTTTTTTCTATATAATTTTTTCCCTAAGTCTTTCGAGTTATTTGCAAGTGGATATCTCAAAAAGTAAGTATTTTACCAAAAAATATATTCTTAGCAAAAATATAGCCCATAAAAAATTGAAAAAAAATGGTGTATACATGAGGCCTGTAGACCCAATAGAGGCAGAGTTGCAGCTAATGAAAAGTAGGTTCCTTTTCGTCAAATTCCAAATCGAATATTTCAATCTGAAATAACCCAAAAACGAAGCACTTTTAGGGGAAAATTCATTTTAACTTTTTTAAAGTGTTTAAAAAAAGGTTTATTTTTGTTTTTTAAAAAAACTTGTAATATTAAAAGTACATAAGTGAATTACGCTCAAAATATTGTTGGTGCCTTTTTTTTTGGTAAAAAATCGCGAAAATCACCCCCTAATTTGCATCACATATACATTTTAACATTACCACTTCACAAGTTATTTTGTCTGTGTATTATTTATATGCTCTGTAAGTTTCATCGGTTTAAAGTGCTTCGTTATAAAAAAGCAGTAGTTAAAATGGCTTGAACGAGTAACTAATCACGAGTTTAGACAAATTTTGAACAGCCATAGCATAACCAATTTTTGTCTAACAAGAAAACAAAAATCAAAATTATTCAGAAAAGTAAAACGTACATTTTATTACTGTTCGAGGTTTTTGGTATTCCTAATTGTTTTTAAGTTAATTCCATAAACAATTACGATTTTTTTCAAAATTAAAAAAATGTTTTATTTTAAACCCAATTTTTTTCAAAACTGAGCACTTTAAACCAATGAAACTTATAGATAATATAAACAATACATAAGTAAAGTAACTTATAAAGCGGCAACGATTAATTTTATTTGAGAAGCTAATTAAGGGGTGATTTTCGCCATTTTATTACCAAAAAATAAAATGGACCAACAATATTTTGAGCGTAACTCACTTACTTTTAATGTTAGAAGTTTTTTTAAAAAACAAAAATAAACCTTTTTTTAAACACTTTAAAAAATTTGTAATGAATTTTACCCGAAAAGGGCTCAGTTTTTTGGTTATTTCACATTGAAATATTCGATTTGGAATTTGACGAAGAAGAAGCTACATTTCATTAGCTGCAACTCTGCTTCTACTGGGTCTGCAGACCACACGCATACACCTTTGTTTTCAATTTTTTATAAGCTATATTTTTACTAAGAATATTTTTTTCGCTAAAATACTTACTTTTTGAGTTATCTCCGAAAAACCGTCCAAAAACATTTTTTTTTTTTTGTTAAAAATGAGAACACATTCACTCGTAAATATAGTCGGTTCGCTAAACTCAGACGCAAATGGCTAATGATTTTAGTACGTAACTTTTTTGTTTTTTTGCCAATTTTGACAAAATTTGCAAAATTACTAAATATTTAGTAATTATTAACTATTTAGTAATGATTTTTTTGGCAATTTTATCAAATTGGCAAAATTACTAGCTTAAATCACTAGCCAGTTGAGTCTGAGTTTAGCGAACGGACTATAACTCAAAAAGTATTGACTGAGTAAAAAAAACTCTATAGAACAAAAGTTGCTTAGAATTAGTCATTATATCGAATTCCGGACTTGTTTTGAAAGTATTTTTTTTTTCACCCCCGAGAAAAAAATTTTCACCCCGTATTTTCCAATTTTTGTAAAATGGAGGAAATGTAGAATTGTAAACTTTTTCTTATATAATAATAGACAATTTCAACTACCTATTCCCAAATTTTCATCCTTCCTTTATTTTTTTTAAGGTTTTTGTAAAATTTTGCGTTTCCTTATCGGGCTATTTGCTTTTCACTTAAATTCAATGTTCAAGCCAGATCCCGCCATCCACCTGCCTCTTGGAGGTTTTAACATTTTAATTTAAGCGAAAAGCAATGTTTATTTGTGAAATAAATATTTATATATTTCTGTTTCCTGACAACGGTAAAATGTATTTTCAAATAAAATAAATTACATACATTCTTCTTTTTTTTGTCACTTAATTTAATTAGAAAAATTTTTGGACGCCCTGCGTAAATAATTATATTATTGTTTACATTACTGAATATAGAAATGAATACCCTTTCAAATGAACACGACCCCTATTCCGATTTAAAAAATCATCGATTACGTCATCGCCCAGATGGATGACGTCACTAGTATGAAATATATATCAAAAAATTGTGATTTAAAAATAAAATCGACCTGTTTCGGCATTTTCTTAAAATCTAATAACTACTGCCAAATATCGAGATGGTCTCTTTTCTTTGGCCCACCTTGTATTATAAAGATGTTATTCATAAAGTGGCGTTTAGACGCCGAGATAAATGCGAGCAATTTACTGTGAAGATGAATTGCTACAATTTATTGATTTTTTAAAGCTGTATAGACGCTGCGCTGCGATATATTGTCGTGATTGCTTATAAACTGAAACAACTCGATCCTTACAATAAATTGATTCAATCCGATACCAACTCCAATCCAACTCTAATTCTGATAAATCGCTGCGATGTACCGTTTACACACAACGATAAATTGAAACAACTCGATCGATATCGATAAATTGCTCGGATTTATCGCGATGTCTAAACGCTGCCTAAAGAATGACGTAAATCAATATTTTTATTATATTACTGAAGAAATGCACAATAATAATGTAATATAATGATCATCGATAAAATCAATATAATGAGCCACACACTTAAAATATTCCTCAATAGTATACATTTAAGAATGTATTGAAAACGGGAACAAGATACTGGTAAATCCCTGTTTGATTTTAGGAATGCTATGAATATACCACTTCTTCTTCTTCGTAGCCTTCTATCGTCCGTTTGTGGAGATAGGCCTCTCCCAATTTCTTTCATCGATCTACATATTATATCCTCAACAGCATACTGTCAATTTGTTCCAGCTATTGTTTTGACATGATCTGCCTATAAATTGTTTTTAATATGCTTTATTGTCACTGAAAATTATACAATTTTATGGACGACGCTTAACATAGAGTCACAAAAAAAATATATACCCAATAACAAATACAATTTTCTGAAATTAGATAAATCGTCAACAAAAAAAAATAAAAATATAAACAAGTTAAAAAAGTGAAGCAAAAGACAAAACCAATATATTGCAAAATTACTATAAATTGCAAAATTGGACATACATTATATAATAAAACACAAACAAAGGAACCAATAAGTTTAAGCTGCTGTATGTGACACCCAAATATAGATAAATATACTTTAGTTACTTGTACATTACTGTAATTTCTTAGTTAGTCATTAAGAAACTCTTCTACTGAATAATATGGTCTTTTAGATAAATGAGCTTTTGTCATTTTACGGAACATGAGGAAAGATGTTGCAGATTTAAGTTGTAACGGGAGATGGTTGTATAGTTTTTTTGCGGAAAATAGTATAGATTTCTTTACTAACTCAGAAGACGGGATCGGTAAATAGACATAAAAAGTTGAATTTCTGGTGGAGTAGTTATGATGAGGCCTTGCTGGAAAGACATGCAGGTGTTTACGAATGTTTAAGCAAACAGTTTCTAAATATACAAAGATGGAAGGGTTAAAATTTCGCGATCTTTAAAGTAACTTCTGCAATGGGTTGTTCTTCTGAGGCCAAACAGATATCTTATTGTTCTTTTTTGTCATTTGAAAATAACATCAGATTGGGCAGCTGTACTAGACCCCCAAAAAGGAACACCATATCGAAGATGAGACTCGAACAAAGAAATATATGTTATTTTTGAAGATGCTAAATTGAGTTCCTTCGAAACAGATCTTATGGCATAGCAGGCTGAGGCGAGTTTCTTACTTAACAAATCGATTTGTAGGGACCATTTGAGGTTGCTGTCTAAAAGAATACCAAGAAATTTTACAGAATCAACGGTAGAGATATGGCTGTTATTCACAAGCAGGGGTTGAAGAGCACCTTTATATGATAATGCTACCGTTTTATCCACGTTAAAGAAGAGTAAATTAGAGTCAGACCAGGTTTTTATCATAAGAAGATCAGAAGTTATAGTTGCATGAAGAGTTGCAATACTTGAGTTGCTCCAAGTGATACTGGTATCATCAGCAAAAAGAAAAATTTTTCCATCGATTTTTAAATTAGTCATGTCATTTATAAGGATAAGGAAAAGTAGAGGATCCAATACTGAACCTTTTGGTACTCCACATAGAATGTTTTTGAGACTAGAGTCAGTATCATTTGCTCTAACCAGTTGTTTCCTATATTCTCTAAGTAAGATTTGAACCAATTCAAAGAAATACCTCGAATTCCATAGAAATTTAGTTTTTTAATCAAAATGTCGTGATTTACACTACAGTGTAAACAGTGTAAAAAACAGTGGCAGTATAAAGATTATTGTTTAGTGATTGGTAAACCCCGTGAAGTACAGAATACATGGCATCAGTAGAACATTTATATTAGTTAAAAATCCGAACTGATTTTGTGATTAAAAATTGTTATCAAAGAGAAAGGACATAAGTCGGGTTTTTATGAGCCTCTCAATAATTTTGGAGAGTACCGGTAGTAGGGCAATAGGTCTATAGTTGCAGGCATTAGATTTTTCGCCACCTTTATGAAGAGGAATAATAATGGCTGTCTTTAGGCACTCTGGAAATTTACCATTCTCAAAGGAATCATTAATTAGTGAGACGAGGAGTTCTAGCACATTATCTGTGAGATTTGAGAAGATTTTTATGGATAGTTAATCAGTACTACAAGATGATTTGCTTTTGATACTATTGATCGTTTGATGTTATATTTTTACTCACGTTAATGAAGTATTCCTTTAGATTTTCAGGGTTTGAAAGGGAAAATGTTTGAGCTGCGTGGGTTTTCTTTCGAAGATCGTTTATATTATAATGGACCAAGTTTTCTTTTGCAACACTTTTGGAACTTCCCAGACGATTTTGATAGTAGGATTTTTTAGCTGATTTGATAAGTTTTCGGTAGGTGACTATGTAATTGGTGATATATTGAGTGACAGAGACGTTGGTAGTAAATTTCTTGATATACAGTAGTGAACGCATATTTTTGGCTGATATGCGGATACTTTTGGTAGCCCAGGGTTTGCGATGTTTTGGCTTAATTGTAATTAAAGAAAATGCCTTATTTAAGATACAGACAAGCTTCTCTAAAAAATCATTGAAAAGAAGGAAAATGCCAGTCAGAAGTTAAACATATATTTTGGAATTTATGGAAATTCCGAGCGGAAATAATCCTACCTAAACGTCGGATTTTCGAGGAGGGTTTGTTGAAGGTGTTAAATTTCGTATATACTGCTTCATGATCTGATAGTTCCGCATTAATAATTATTGTAGAGCAGACATCAAGGGGTGAGAAATCGGAGACAACATAATTGATTATGGTAGATGTAGTTTTTGTAATCCTTGTAGGAGAATTAACGTGCATTGAGAGACCATATGATTCAAATATGTTGACCAAGAATATTTGGCTAGCACAAGCAGCAGCATAATTTATGTTGAATTTTTCTGCTTTTGTGAGGCAAATCATCTAACAAATTTAGCAGGTTCTGAAAAAATAGTTCCACAGAAGAGTCAGGTGATCTGTAGATGCAAATAATGTAAAGATTAGATTTTTATTAAAAACTAAGGAAAACTCAAAGAAGGCTTCATTCAACAGAAAGTCATATTTTGTTATCACAGAAAAATCATTGTTGGCAGAAAAAATTAGGGTGCCTCCATGAGCTGACTTTGGACGATCAAACTCAACTCTTTTATCTGTCGTCTTCCTCTTGTTCTTCTATATTTCCTTGTAAGGTCTCCAATATTGTATTGTAGGGTTACAACGTTGGCTTTTTTGTCTAGCAGTGTAACCTGCGAATCTCAATTTTAGTTTGATAATCTTTGCTATGATATCCTCCTACTATGATCTAACCAGTCTTTTCTCTTTCCATCTAACACATGTATACCTAAGAGAGCCCTACCCATTGCCCTTTGTAGTCTGTATTTTGGCTAGTTTGTTCGTATTTGCCTTAGTTAGAGTCCACGGGAAGCGTACACTGATAGAACACTTTATCATCAAATATTCTGCATATTCTTCGGTTCTTAAAATTATTTTCATTCTCTTCTAGTAATTTCCACACTTTGGTTCTCGGGGCAGAATTTGGCAGTCTGTCTGCAAGTTCCTCCATCAAAATTTGAAGTTCCGCGAATATGCTCGGAATAATCACGATGTCGTCATTTGCATCATGGCGCTAGAATTTTGTAATAGCTCTTGAACACTGTAGAAACACTTGTTTCAAGGACGTTAAAAATTCGCTGAGGATTTAGTTTGGGTCTATAATAACACTTCTCCAGAAGATCAAAAAAATTGCTTACAACTCCAAAGGTTGTTGAATAACATACAACTCCAAACGGTTGAACCCCAAAGTTCTGGCTGTGGAAGTAGGTTTAGGTTTTCGGTAATTGATATCACGATTGAAAAATCCTTTAAGCCAGTGTAACAAAAAGGCAGGTCATAAATTAAACCGCATATTCTGGGACCAAGAATAGTTCGATTTAACCTAACTTACCTTGGTACAATATGTATGTACATAAAAAAAGTTACAGCCCTTTGAAATTACAAATTGAAAATCCATTTTTTCAGTTTATAGAAAACTATGTACTTATCAGAGATTTTTTTATTAAAAATGGACATGTGGTATTCTTATGTCAGGAACAACAAGGGGAAATGGGCAAAATGTCGCCTGTCAAAATTTTCAATGTGTTTTAAATGTCTTCATTTTTTCGAATCCTGAGAAAACTAATAAATATTTTTGAAAAATTTAAACGCAGAATGAAAGATTACGTTATTACCGAGAGCCGAAAGTCTCTTAGAATAAATAAAAAGTTTCTTTTGAATGAAATGATTGCAATTAAAAATCACACTAAATTTTCTCTTTAATTTTTACCCCTGTAATGTATTAAAATAAACATTATAGAAGTTTTCAGGGATTCTCGGCCCTCAGTAATAATGTAATCTTTATTAAAACGCGCTGCGTTTAAATTTTTCGAAAATATTTATTAGTTCTCTCAGGATTCGAAGAAAATGAATACTTACATTTACAACACATTGAACATTTTGATAGGCGATATTTTGCGCCTACGCCCTTAAAACAATAATAACAGTGAAATTTGTACACCCCATACAAATGTTATTTTTTATTTTCATTTTTATTTCATTTTTATTTTCGTTAAAAATTTTCCGGCCATAAGAATGCCACAGGCAAAATCTCTAATAGTTTTCGATATGTTAGAAAAAGTCGATTTTCATTTTATAACTTCAAAGGGCTGTAACTTTTTTAATTTGCACATTTGTACTAAGGTAACTTAGGTTCAATCGAACTATTTTTTCCCAGAATATGTGATTTAGTTTATGACCTGCCTTTATATTACACCCCGTATATTTTGCCACGTACCGTGGAAAGTGTAATTTGTGGAACACCATGTGCCTGTGTCGCTTTTTTGTAACTCATGTCTCCTGACATAACCCTAAGTGGGTACTGCTTTTTCATTATTTCTGATTTAAAACTCGTAACAAGTACAGTTTACATCAAAATATAGCACATGATTACAAATAAGATGTTACCAAGATAAACATTAATAATGAGTAATCGAAAAACTAAAAAATACGTAATGTTAACAATTTTGCTGCGTGCGCTGAAATTGACGTCTCAACTGCATGTAAAAGTGGACCGAAATATCTGAAACCGCTAAGGTCAGACCGATCGAAAACTTTGGTTACGCGACGTTGTCAGATCAATCGGGTTTAAAAGGTTTTTCAGTTTTTAATTGTTACCTGTTTCACAGTAAAATTTTGTAACGTTCCTGTTTTCTTTGAGAAGAATTTCTCACTTGTGTTCAAAATTTTTCTGATGAGTGAAAGGAGTGTGCAACGTTACAAATGTCAGCTCTTTGCTATTTCATTTTTAAATAATTATTTTACTTTAGTATTTCATTAATTATTATTTTCTGAATTCGTTTTAACTTGTTTCCCATTAAAAACTTGTTTGGCGCCCGTTCTATAGGCAACTCTCTTTTCATCTAAGTCATATTGAACGTACTTTATATATCCTTACTCTGTAGATATCTGTCTTAATACGGAATATGCCTACCACCTACTACGTTGCACTGTCATGACAGTGACACTTCGTCTCTCAATTCTCAAAATGGTGGTGGAAAAGTAATTTCGGTATAAAAGCCAAAGAAGCTTCTAAAATAGCTAGCTAATTTATTTCCAGACTTTCATATTCTCTTGGGATAAGTTTTTATTCTAGGCCTGTACTAATTTTTTATAGTCATTTTTCCTATACCTAACCTTTCATGTCGAAAAGCTCATATTTCATTTCATCTATTGATATGCTTTTAGTAATCAGATAGTTTAAGTATTAATAATTAATAATTCCATTTAATTTATTCTTGTCATCTGCTACTCTTTCTGATTATGTCTTAAAGGATGGCAGACTTGACACACTTTGGTTTCTACTCCTTGACGTTTGATAATATGTAATTTGTATTCTAGTTTTTGGGATAAATATCACCTTCCTCTATCCGAAAGCTTCAAGAATCCTCAAATAGCCGGCGATACAACAACGAGGACAAAATCATCCAGACTGCAATGAATTTCATGTAGACTGCAACTAACCAACACCTGTAGGCCTGGTGGACCAGAACATCCACGTTGCCAGAGCCAGTTGCAGAACTAACAGCAGTACCATTCGATATCAAGAAGTTACCATCGAACCAGTACCATAAGCCATGCATAAGTATATTCCAAGAATTGTTAGTTTTTGGCAAGAAGTTGAATATATTTGTTAATGCATTTAATAAGTCATATTTTTATTATATCTTTTTTGAACAGTAAACATGATTGGTTAAAATATTATTTTGTTTGCTTTCATTCTGAATTTTCAGAGTTCATATCTAAGATTAGGACAAGACGAACACACACCTTGAGAGACTGAGCTGAGCTAGGGTGAACGGTGACTATCTTGGTTGGTTGAAATATTATTTTCGGATATTGTTTCAATTAGCTGGGGTAGCCTTCGCTTGATTTGTTTCAATTTCCTTGTGCTTCTTCCTGCGTAAATTTAAAACATTTTGTATAATTTCTAGGCATTGTGCACTTGTAATATTCGTATTTATTAAAAAATATTAAATATACCTATTCTATACCCATATAGCACACAACGTCCGATGGACGTCTATATAACGTACATTCAAAGTCCAAACGTCCATGGACCAAAACTGGACGTACTATGTACGTTCATGTCGCGACGTCCATTGGACGTTTGATTTCAACGTACATTGGACATCCATTTGTGGTCCATGGAGATTTTACACAAAACTCGACTATTATTATGAGTAATTATATATAGCTTCTTGTTTTAATCAAAGCAATATTATTAGTAGAATACAAAAAGCTTCTAATAAATGTAGTCACATATTTTTTCATCATTGGATTAAAACACTGAACCACTAAAATTATTTTAATTAAACCTATATAATATTAGATGATGATAAAACGATGGTAAGCTTTTTCAGAATAACGGAGCTACATCGCGCATCGGTAATTATAGAACTTACAATAATTAGACAATACCAATTTAAATCTTAAATGTGCACTTTGTAACTATTAAATTTCTCGCCAAACTAAATGAGAATCTTCTTGACAACGTTGTCGCTCTTCACGCTATCGGTCGTAAAAGGTAGTATTAGGCAGGTACTTTTAGGGGATTATCGCTGTTAATTGTTGTGGAATACTGAAGGAGGATTTATTTATGATAATTCACAGAATGGCAAACCCGCTTGCAATATACAACCGTACTGACTCTAAAGTTCTAAGAAATAATGTTTGGAAGGAACAGAACAGAAATAAACATCTTTTAATGTGCATGCTTCATAGGGCGCCATTATCTGAATTTTGTCTTTAGTAAGTTATTACATACAATATAATACATCCTGTGATATCTTTGTGTTTGCTGTTTATCGTGCAAGTGCAGTCGTGCATTAATGAAGTTCCTATAATAAAATTATAATAAAGAGAAATAAAAAAGGTGTTTTGTGTAATATTTTGAAGTATAAGTTTCGTATTATAGGAACTATTTCCGATACCTAAAGGCTTTTTGCTATGTATGTATTCAAAAAATGATGGACACTAGATTGCTTACTGAAAAGTGCCCAACAAAAATGTCCATAAGACGTACATTGAATGTACATCAGATGTACATTGAATGTACATAAGATGTACACTGAAAGCTTCAACAACGTACACTGTACGTTTGTAGAGGACGTTCTATGGACGTCCAATTTTGTGAACTCTGGACGTTCGTTGGACGTCTATCGGATGTCCATTGTACCTTAGCGGGACGTCCATTGGACGTTCCAATGTACACAGATGTACGTCCATTGGATGTCCATAAAACGTACTTGTGCTATCTGGGTATAATCAATTCAACGATTTTATCTGTCAATTCGCAAGACCACTGATTTTTTGCATATTTTTAAATGGATGTTTAGTCTTTGCATCAACGAGTTCAAGTGAAGTTCCCTGTCCTTGATACTACCTGAGTGACCTTTGCGATTTCAGATATTTCTGTTAAACTGTAGCGTTAGCTAAGGTCATGCGAGACATCTGAAGATGAGTGCCACACCTGGTATACAGATGGGTCCAAGACAGAAGATGGTTCGGGATCAGGAGTATATAGTGAGGATAGGAACTATAACGGTTCCATCCCACTAGGAGAATATACATCTGTATTTCAGGCAGAGGTATATGCAATCCTCCACTGTGCACGGATAAACAGATTGAGTAGGTACTTATACTAATGAGAGAATCAATATCTGTTCAGACAACCAAGCGGCCTTGAGGGCTTTAAAGAACCCAAGGATAACCTCAAGGCTTGTATGGGAATACCGCGAAGAAACCCTGGCGGAACATAATGAGGTAAAATTCATTTGGGCGCCTGGACATCAACGGATCGCTGGTAATGAGAAAGCTGACGAACTTGCTAAACTAGGATTGACAACAATATACTTCGGTCCAGAACCGGCACTGGGAGTGCCCAAAATCACAATCAGAGACCCATTAAGAGGCTGGATACGAAGACAACACAAAGAATACTGTGACAAAATTCCCACGCAGAAGCATGCGAAGAGATTTATACCTCAGACATGCGCAAAAAGAGCTGAGGAACTGTTCAAAGTGAACAGGAATCAGCTCAAAATCACTACATGTTTCCTAACTGGACACTTTCCAGTAAAAGGACACCTACACATGATAGGGCCATACAGGGTGTTTCATTGGGAAACGGAAATATTAGAGGTCACCGAGCCGGTTCTAGATATACTACAGTTTTTGCCCTACTGATTTTTATAACATAGTTACAGGGTGTTTTATCGATTTTGCCCATTTTTTCCTAAGCCATAACTTTAGAACCACCTTGTATATATTTTTTATATTTGGTACACATATGTCTCATTCAAAACCCAAACGACCGAAATACTAACCATAAGAAAAATCCAGGTCGGATATTCAAATATATATTCAAATATGGTCGAATATATATTCAAATTTTGAAAATTTGTTTGCATATTAGAAAAGATCACAAAAAAGTAAGTTTAATGGTTCGCCTCAATTTTTCGGCCAGAGAATTTTATGACTTTAATTTTGAAATTATATTGAATTTTTTAAGAACTCTGACATTAAAAAGCAGATTTTATTAACTTTTAGTTATAAATTATTAAAGTTAATGAATAAATACGTATTTTAAAAATAATAATTACTTATTTACCACATTGGAACGACCCAATTACTAATCACAAGAAAAATCCAGGTCTGGATTACCAAAAAAAAATATAAAGTAATAGTTACCTTGAAACAACCCCCTGTTTATTGAAATTTTGCAAATTTGTTTGCGTATTTTAAAAGAGCATAAAAAACTGCGTTAAAAGGTGCATGTCAAATTTTTGTGCAGATAATTTAATTACGGCAATTTTGAAATCATATTGATTAATTCTGTCAGGGTGACACGAAGCTGCCAGAAAAATTAAGAACAATCCCAATGTAATTAGAAAATCAATTCGAAATCTTTTGAAACGAGCAAGGAAACGCATCGAACAAAATGGCGGACATTTTGAATAACTGTTATAGTTCAAATATTTTTAATTTATGTTAAGTTGTTAAATTGTTTAAACGAATTTTTTTATTAGATATAGCTGTTTTTTTTTTAATTCTTTACTAAATTATTAAAATATCCCATATCTCGCAATTCTAATTTTTAATCATATGCATACAGCTACAAATACAGAGAATCCATGAAGCCAGCGTAGTAAATAAGTATTAAGTATTTTTAAAATAAGTATTGATTCATTAACATTAAATTATTAAAAGTTAATAATACCTGGTTTTTAATCTCAGAGTTCTTTAAAATTTTAATATAATTTCAAAATTGATGTAATTAAATCAACGGCGGAAAAAAATTAAAATGAATCTTTAATCACAGTTTTTATGGTCTTTTAAAATGCGCAGACAAATTTTCAAAATTTCATTATACAGGGTGTTGGTTCAAGGTCACAATTACTTTATATTTTTTTGTTAATCCGGACCTGGATTTTCCTTGTCATTAGTAATTGGGTCTATCCAATATGGTAAATAAGTATTGATTATTTTTCAAATGAGTATTTATTCATTAACTTTAATAATTTATAACTAAAAGTTAATAATACCTGCTTTTTAGTGTCAGAGTTCTTAAAAGATTCAATATAATTTCAAAATTAAAGTCATAAAATTGTCTGGTCGAAAAACTAAAGCAAACCATTAAACTTAGCTTTTTGTGCTCTTTTCAAATGTGCAAACAGATTTTCAAAAGTTTGAATATACAAGGTGTTGTTTTAAGGTCACAATTACTTTATAATTCTTTGTTAATCCGGACCTGGATTTTACTTATGGCTAGTATGCCGATCGTTTGGGTTTTGAATGAGACATACGTGTACCAAATATCAGAAAAATATACAGGGTGGTTCTAAAGTTTAAAGCTGGCTTAGGAAAGAAATGGGCAAAATCGATAAAACACCCTGTAACTCGGTTATAAAAGTCGGTAAGGCAAAAATGTAGTATATCTAGAACCGGCTCGGTGACTTCTATTCACCGTTAAAGTATTTCCGTTTCCGAATGAAACACCCTGTATAACGGAAATATCAGTTGTATACTATGCAATAGAGAGACCGAGACAGTCAGACATTTATTGTGCGATTGCGAGGCTCTGGACCGCAAGAGACAAGCAATATATGGAGACTTCAGACCAAGTCCGACAGTAAATGGCACTAACCCAATGGACCTTTATAGGCTAGTGAAGAGCACTACTACATTGGAGTGGGTGTCATAAAAACAAATGGAAGAAAGCACAATAAGCTGAAAAGCTGCAGTGTGACCGGGGTGCATGCACGGACGGCTTCCAGGGAAAAAATGGTCATGCGATGACTAAACAACAATCACAGCGTGTCATTTAAATCGTCGCATATTTGTTCCTTCAAACAATTTTGACACTATGCCCTACCGCTATACCCTGCCAGCTCAATATGCCTCACTTGCTCTTACTTCAGTGAATGTTCTGTTTGAAATATTATCTAAAAAACTTCAATTACTTATGAACAAATAATGAAACAAAAACTAACATTAACAATAAGTTTATTACTTAATATCCAATTCAAAATTGACCCTTCCTAGTTATATGCAATAAGTTAAAGCGATTCTTTAAGTTTTACTACCTTTAGTATTTCATCTTCCATTTGTTCTTCGGACTTCTCTTCAGGAATAACATCAAAAACCTTACTCGGACAAGAAACGTCTATAATTTTTTTCTTTGGGATAAACCAGCCTGACGAATTTGCATCTTCTTTTTGCTCTTCTTCAGCTATAGAATTATCTGAACTTTCATCGACCAAATCAGAAGACAAAGTTATCTCGGTAGAAGACTCGGATGACTCTTTAAATCTGAAGAATATGGCGAAATTAAAACTAGTATAAAAAAGTCGACTGATATGTGAGAAACGAAGAGGGATATTTTTGGTGTATTGTGTGAAGAAAGAGTCTATGAAACTGCGGCAAAAAATCAGCTATAGGTAGATCGCATTGAACGTTACAAATAGAAAAGGAAAAATATATAAGAACAATGAATGTATATGGCAGGAAGTTGATTGATTATAAAGGAAATGAATAGAGAACACTTCAAGACGAATGGGTCTTCAAGTGTGGGAAGTAAAACAACACTAACTGCAGCAAATTCGATGCTAGGAACTAAAGAAAATAATGATGACCAATAGTTTAATGATGGGTGTAAGGCGGCAACTGGAGAACGAAATGAAGGACATAGATGTATTTGACTAAACCAACTAGAGAGAGAGAAGAATGATATTTGAAAACAAAAAACGAATAGCTGATAAACTGTGTAGATAAAAAAAGAGAAAACATAAACAAACAATTATTAATTAACATGGAAGTAAACTTTAGAGAAAATAACACGGAAATAAACTAAAAACTACTCTGTACAGGAATAAAAACGGCGAAAGAAGCAGCAACACTTAAGATATTAGAGAAATTTGAAAAATGTATTTTGAAAACTGCTGACCGAAAACTTTGAAAATGATGATGTAGACCAAACAGAACATGAACTATTAGACGAAGCAGAAAATGGAGAAAATGAGACAATAGAACCGACTACAATTAATAGAAGAGGTTGAAAGGGCAATCAAAGTGCAGAAATATAGTAAGGCCCCTGGATGTGATGGAATAACCGCAGAATTTGATAAGTCGGAAAGAAGGGAAATAACGAAAATGATATATGAGGTCATATACAGAATATGCAGACAAGAAAAGATGTAAAAAGACTGGAATTGGAGTATCATCTGCCCAATCCATAAAAAGAGCGACAAACTCCTTTGCCAAAAGTGTAGAGGAGTATCCTTTCTATGTTGGATATAAAGTATTTACCATTATACATACTTAACCATAAATTACAACCAGTCGTAGAGAAAATCATCCAAAAATATCAGTTGTCTACAATATTTTCGTCGGCTTTAAATCAGCATATGACTCAATAAATACTGCACATTTATACAAAATATTAAGTGAGTTTGAAATACTGTACAAACTAGTTAAGGCTGATTCTCACTATCATGCAAGGCAAGTGCTCGGCATGGGCAAGCCATGGGCTCGGCAAGATACATTTTACATAAAATCTTATGAACTTCACGGGACTAAATTCACACTATGCTTGCCAAGCACCGGCAAGCGACGGGCTTTGCATGCGACGTTCTTTTCGAAACATCCGAATGACGATCACGGGCACGGGCACAGTGGCTTATGGTAGGGGAGCTCAAGCGGGGATTTTGCGCGTTAACTCAGAGCGCGAAAGTGATTAGTGATAAACTAAGTGATAGTGCAGTCACTGAAGGTTTTCACCTCCGATTTCATTGAACCTTTATCGATGTTCATGAAAATTGGTGAGTAGTTAGATGATACCTCAAGGAATAAAGGTGACATGATGCTAACTTGGGTTTTTACCCTGGTGGTGGATTCCACCCCATCTTGGGGGTGAAAATTATTTTGTCAAAAATAATAATATCATAAGTCGATAGAGGGACAAATTCTAAGCAAAAGTTGTTATATAAAGATATTAACATAAATCAATACTTTTTGAGTTAATAAAGATCAAAGATTTTATTTTTTCGCAAAAAAAATGCATGTTTAAAAGCTATTTTTCACGTATAACTCAATAACTATAAGCTTTTGAAAAAAAGTTATTATTACCAAAATTGCAGACAATAAAGAATTTAATATACTTCTCACTTAAATAACTAAACCAATGTTAATTCAAAGTGAGTTATGGGTAATTGAATGTATATTTTTTTGACTAGTGTTCAAATGTAAGTATCCAAGCTTAAATAACGGGAAAACGATGCATTTTATAAAATAAAGGTACCTGCTAAACACTTGTCAAAGCACTTAGGAATACCTATCAAATGAGCACCAGAAGAAGTTAATAGCTTCAGAATTAATTAAGTTATGATGAAAAGTTAAAAATAAAACAACCACTGGGTGAACCATGTAACCGGATCCATTTAACATTTTATTTAAAAAAAATAAGGGGGTTAAAAGATTATGTTCAACGTGGTTTAATGGCCCTTGAAAATATCTTTCTAATGGTGTTTAGGTGAATCTGACTCGTGAAAAATTAACGGAGGTATTTAAGAAAATACATTTTTGGAAAAATTTTTAAAAGATAAATTTTGAACAATTCTTGGAGCACAAATTTTAATGCTATCGACTCGTTTGGGAGCTCATTTGATAGATATTTCTAGGTACTTTGACAAATGTTTAATAAGTTTATGTCATTAAATGCATAATTTTCCTGTTTTTAAGCTTGAATACTTCGACTTGGGTACACGCCGAAAAATATAAATTCAATTACCTATGACTCACTTTTAGTTAACATTAAAAGGTTTTTATATAAAGGAGTTTATTTAATTTTTGTAATAGCTTCAAGTTTGGTAATTATGACTTTTTTTGCCATGTCGCTTCTGTCTAATAATTAGATTGTCATCTCCTTCACTTGTGTTGGTCTGTGTCCATTGAACTGGCAAGAACCACAAGTTTTTACCGAGCAGGGAACCATGTTGCCCTTTGAGCACTCCTAACACATTCAATCTTTTAACATCGACTTTGAGTCGCTATAAATATTATATAAGTATCATGTAAACCATATTTCTCCGATGTTACCAATTTCATAAGGTTGCTTGTTTCATGTACTAAGCAGAACGTAAGTATTACCACATTTTTTCTTTAACTAGTCACAATTTTAACCTTTTGCATTCATTCTAGCGTGGAAATACTTCGTTCTAATCACTGAAGATGATCTTATCTAGATCGAAAACGTTTTGTGAATCCTTTTGGATGACTATTAGTGGTTTTTAATAAACTTTTTTATACCATTGTACAAAAGAAGTTTTTACTTCTGTATGATTTTTTAATTAAGGTATACAGCCAGCTACTGGGTATTTTCCCATTGATTTTAAGTAAAATGTGTTGCCCGGATAAGGGTTAAGCAAACTGACATAAATCCAACAAAATGAAAGCTTTAAAAATTGATACTTCCGAAATTGAACACAAAACTCCAACTTACTGTCAAAAATAATGTTACTATATCTAGTCAATAAAATATTTACTTTTAGCTAGGTTTAATTTAATTAGTTTTTTGTCGATAACTCAAAATCATATATTTTGGATTTAACGCGTTTTGCTCAGTTGCTCCACAATTATACTGTTTAGTTTAGCACTGGGATAGATAGAAAAACATAAGGTAAAAATTACAAATTTTTTAATAAATCAGTCCAACTGGCAGCCGGCAGCATATGCAGAACATAATATCATCAGCAGAACCAGAGCAACAGGCGAGAGAATAGGTAATACGTATAAATACTAGTATACAGGGTGTCCCGGAAAATAGTGCTTTCCTTTAAGGTATGGAGAGAATACACAATTTGGAACAAAAAAGTCCTATACCATTTTTTTCTAAAGTTGACCGTTTCCAAAAAAAAGTTAACATTGTTTTCCATATACCTGTATTTTAATGTTTGGAAATTTTAATAAACTGGCAACATCGTACGCACTACGGAATAATAACATACTAAGAACTCGTTTGTGATTGTGATTAACAGTATTTAAAATAATCCAACCTAATAGTAGGTAATACTTATGTATTTACTATTTGTTTACTAAAATTATTTTCTTTTGAAATGTATTGAAATACCTATTGCATAATTTTAAACGAATTACACATCTTTTAACATAAAAACACATCTTTTAACTGAACTAGTATTATGTATTTAGTAAGGTTTAAATGGGTTGAATGCTGAGTATTGCTGAGGGCTTTAACTGAATTAGGTACATAGTTTTAATAGTTTACAGTGGAACTTAAATACACCAGATAATGTCTCAGTAATTTGTTTACTTGTGAACTGAAATAACTAAGTTGTACTTACTTGAAAATAATTATTATACCGAATAGATGTTTCAAGTAACCTTTCACAAACACCATTCATAGGTAATAACATAATAGGTAATACACTCACTATTCGAAAACATTTTCGGCATTGACACTAAACAGGATTCTTTAAAACTATCTGTTTACTATCTATCTTCTATCTATTTATTTACATGGGACTGTCTATGCTTAAATTTGCGTACCGCACATAGTTGTCAGATTTAAATTTGCCTACCAAAATACATTTTAATTTTTTGGTCAAACGGTTGCATTTAGAAAAAAATGTTATAAGAGTTTTTTGTTCTGCATGGTGCCTTCTACCTATACCTTTAAGGAACGCTCTATTTTCCGGGACACCCTGTATTATACTGAATTTAAACAACATTCGAAACAATAAGTGAAAGATTTGGACTATAAGTAAATATGTATATCAATAACTAAATTTATGGTCATCAGCAAAAATAAAATTAGAGACGCCCAACTGCTTATCAAGAATACACCAGTGGACCGAGTAAAACAGTACCTATACTTATCTTGTAATAATAGTAAATGAATAATGGGATCACTCACAAGAAATAAAATGTAGAATAGAGAAGGCTAGGAGTGCATTCAATAACACAGCCACACTCTTTAAAAGCCACAACCTTAATCTGGAGATAAAAGTAAGGCTCCTACGATGTTATATCTTCTCAATATTATACTACGGAGTTGAATCCTGGACACTCGCTGAAGCGATGGAGAAATAACTTGAAGCCTTCGAGATGTGATACAAGCGAATTCTAAGGGTATCATGGACGGACAAGATAACCAACGAGACCGTAATACGAAGAATGGGGAAAGAAAGAGAGGTGATGTATACCATTAAAAGGAGAAAGTTAGAATATCTCGGACACATAATGAGAAACGGCACTAAATACAGATTGGGAGAAGAAGAATATCATGGTTAAAGAACATAAGGAAATGGTTCTCCACAACAACAACTAATCCCTTTAAAGCATCAGTTAATAAAATAATTATAGCCAGAATGATTGCCAATATTCGAAACGAATAGGCACCGAAAGAAGAAGAAACCCCATAAACATATTATATGAAAGAAAGTTCCTTGAGATGTGATGAATAGTAGGTCCTATAAATGAGAACAACAGGTGGCAAATCAGATACAGGTATGAAATAAATGTCTTAATGTTTATAAATAACCAACTTTACCTCAATATGCCCGCCTACAGTCTAGACGGAGTGACAATAAAAGACAAAATGAATGGACATATTAGGAAAAATCTCTAAAGATTATAATAATACACCATACACTATAAAAAATTGATCAGTTGCAAGTGCCTAGAAGGAGTATGCTGTAAAAACCAAAGCAAGCTAGTTACGAGACGATCAGGAAAAGCATGTGTGTAATAGGGATTAATAATGGTATGACAAAAGATAAAAGCTTATGCAGAAATGTACTTAGTAAAACTGATCCCTAATAAGAATAAAGACAAAAAGAATTACCTTGGAGGTGTAGACAAATCTGGTTGATAAAAGTCTTCATACATAAGGTCCACGTTTTTTTCATCAACATTATTCTGTACACTAATAGATTCATTTAGAATTATAGCTTCGTCCTCAGACATTGTTTCAACAGAACTACTTAAATCTAAAATATAATTTAATAGAATTTGGTAAATGTAAAGCAACAAAGCAATGTTGTTCAAGAGCAACTTGCCAAATTATTTGAAAAGAAAGACGTTCAACCAATGTGTGCTTCCAGTCATGACTTACGGCGCCGAAACATTACTGTAAACCCAGGCCAGAGCAACAAAACTTAGAGTGGCCCAAAGAAGAATGGAATGGTCACTACTTGGACTGACTCTCAGAGACAGGGTCAGAAACGAAGAAATCAGAAGAAGGACATGCGTCACAGATGTCATAGAGCGAGTAGCATGGCTGAAGTGGAATTGGGCGGGCCATGTAGCCAGAATGAAGGACGGGAGGTGGACCCAAAAAATTACAGTGTGGAGACCAAGAGAAGACAGAAGAAGTAGAGTTAGACTACCTACACGATGGACAGACGACGTCAAAAGGATTGCTGGGAATTGGTTGCAGAAAGCCCAAGATCGACAAAACTGGAAGACATTAGGGGAGGCCTATGTTCAACTTTGGATGCAGAAGGCTGGATGATGATGATGAAAGCAACAAAATGTAAAACTGATATCTAAACAACGAAATGAAGAGTGATTTCATTCTAATATTCATCGACGGCTTGACCTTTGATTAATACATGTATTTTCAAATTAACTATCATGTCAATCTATGGTCCCTACCGGGATGGCTATGATGTACGGAACTGAATGTTGGGCAGTGAAAAAGAAAGAGAAACAACGAATGCATGTGGCGGAAATGAGAATGCTTAGATGCATGAGTGGAGTGCCAAAGAAGGATAAAATTAGAAATGATTAGGGGAAGTCTAGGTATGGCACCAATTGATGCCACAATGAGAGAGCATAGGTTAAGATGGTTTGATCATGTTCAACGTCGAGACGTTAGTCACGCAATACGAAGAATAGCTGAAGTGCAGATTCCTGAAAGGAGTAGGAGAGGAAGACCAAAGAAGACCTGGGAGGAGACGATAAGGCAGGATATGTTGGTAAAGGGGATTAACATTGATATGACCCAAGATAGAATTGTGTGGAAAAATGCAGTTAGGGAAGCCGACCCCGCATAGCGATAAGGCAAGAAGAATGATGATGATAATGTCAATCTATGGTCCCAATCCCTTCACTTACATTATTAGTTCTTATGTGGTTGGGTTGCAACGTGTATTCTTAATCGTTCTGAAGACATTTTATTGTCTTTGGGCTTTCAGAAATCATACAGATTACACGTGGTGCTTTTGTACACCATTTTTACACATTAACTTAATTTAACAAAGTTGAATTCACACTAGATGTTTCACATGAAATATTTGGATTTAAACTATAAGCGTCCAATATTACAGATATCTACACTAATAACATTAATATTTTTACATATCTATAGCATATCTACCACTATGATACATAGTGCTGATCTTTTTCTTGTATAATCGTTTACTACTACTTATGACGGTCTTCTTCTTCTTTTAGTATGATACAATTGATCCAAAAGATGGCATAACCCAGACATCCAAAGTGAAAGTTATCATCCAACACTAAATTGTTCTATATTCTATATGGTTCACATAATGTTTAGAAAAAAGTCACACCATTTTGAGCGTCGGGTTTGGTGGGGGAAGGGGGGAGAAATCGGTAAATTCGTAGTTTTTTACGTTTTTCGTCAATATTTCTAAAACTATGCTGTTTAGCATGAACAACCTTCTATACAAAAATGTTCTATATTAAATTTGAACTAAAAAAGGCCCTATCTATAATCCTTCTAAAATGATCGGTTCCAAAGTATAAATAATTGGTCCAAAAAATGCCTAACCCAAACATTCAAACTAAAAGTTTTTCTCCAACACCAAATTGTTCTATATGGTCCACATAGTGTTCAGTTACACCATTTTGGGAGTCCGGTTTGGGGGGGGAGATGGGGGAGAAATCGGTAAATTAGTAGTGTTTTTACGTTTTTCGTCAATATTTCTAAAACTATGCTTTTTAGCGTAAACAATGTTCTATACAAAAATTATTTTCTACATAAAATTTAAAACAAAAAAGATGCTATACATAATTGTTATAAAATCAACGGTTATAGAGTTACGGAGGGTGAAAAGTGGAGGTTTTCGATACTTTTTATATTTTTTGGGCAATTGATGATGATTTTGGGTGGTGGTGGTGAGGTTGACGTTTTCAAGGGCTTATCACTAACATACCATCTGCCACTGAAATAGCAAATTTTATTTACAAAACACAATCCTGTTAAGGAAAATTTTTTTCATCAGTAATAATATTATAAATTGCTCAAAGAATATAAAAAGTATCGAAAACATACACGTTTCACCCTCCGTAACTCTAGAACTGTTGATTTTATAACAATTATTATGTATCGGACCTTTTTTGTTTTAAATTTTATGTAGAATACTGTTGTATAGAAAGTTTTAGAAATATTGACGAAAAACGTAAAAAAACTACTAATTTACCGACTTCTCCCCCATCTCCCTCCCAAACCGGCCGCTCAAAATGGTATAACTTTTTACTAAACAGTATGTGGACCATATAGCCCAATAAATGACCGTTTTGGAGTGTACATTTCAGGGGCAACTCCGAATTGCATGAAAATTTGGATTTAGGTTCTACTTACCCTCCACTTCAAAGTTGAATTTGTGCCGTTGGTTGCTTTTACCTGGGGGGTGACAGGCACCCCTTCTCGCGGGGTAAAACGCGTGTCTAAAATAAGCCCGGAAATGGATAAACTGACAAATTATAAGCAACTTTCGTTCTATACAGTTTTTTACGTAAGTCAATACTTTTCGAGTTATTCGCGATTGAAAATGTATGTTGATTTTTCGACAAAAAAACTACGTTTTCAGACGGTTTTTCGCAAATAACTGAAAAAGAAAATATTTTATCGAAAAAAATATTCCTATCAAAACTGTAGCTTATAAAAAAACGAAAAAAATTTTGTATCAGTAAAGTCTTTAAATTGAGTAAAAGCAAAGTTGTAGCTCATGGTAAATACGTTTTTATTCGTCTAATTCGAAATCAAATAATTCAACTCGAAATCACCGAAAAATTAAGCACTTTTCGGGAAAAGCTTATTAACATTTTTAAAGCATCTAAAAAAAGCTTTACATTTGTTTTTTACAAAAGTTTCTAGCATAAAAAAAATAACCGAGTTACACTGAAAAAAGAAGTTGGCCCCTCTTTTTTGGTAAAAAATCGTGAAAACCTCCCTCCCCGAAAACCACCCTAAATAAAATTAATCGTTACCGCTTAACCATTTATTTTAACTGTATGTGTATTGTTTATATGATCTATAAGCTTGATTGGTTTAAAGTGCATATTTTTTAAAAAATTTAGTTTTATAGTAAAAAAATTTTTCTAAAAATTTTTGAAAAATTTACTTTTTTCAAAATAACTTAGAAAGTATTAGTGATAAGAAAAATATCAAAGAGTAAAGAAATGTAGGTTTTGCTATAAATATGATAGTTTTATTTTTTTTTTCGTGAGACAAGAATTGGTTAAGATATCGCTGTTCAAAATTTTCATACACTCGTGATTATAGTGACCCGTTCAAGCTTTTTCAACTATAACCCTTTCAAAAATAAGCACTTTAAACCGGCGAGACTGACAGATCATATAAAAAATAGATAAGTAAGTAAATTGTTTGTAAAGCGGTAGCGATTAATTTCATTTGGGGAGCTAAACACAGGGAGATTTTCATGATTTGTTTACCAAAAAAAAAAGAGGGCCAACTTTATTTTGAGCGTAACTCGCTTATTTTTAATGCTAGAAACTTTTGTAAACAATTAAAATAAAGCATTCTATAAACAAAAAGTTCGACAGGGTTTTTCCCGAAAAGTGCTTAATTTTTCGGTGATTTCACCTTGAAATATTCGATTTGGAATTAGACGATTAAGAACGTAATTTCATGAGCTACAACTTTGTTTTTACTTGATTGATAGACTTTACTGATACACCATTTCTTTGGGTTTTTTAAAAGCTACACTTTTGCTTAGAGTATCTTTTTCGATTAAATATTTACTTTTTGAGTTATTTGCGAAAAACCGTCTGAAACATATATATAAACATATATAATAGTTTTATTTGTCGAAAAGTACACATTTGACTTAATAGTTTTATTTGTCGAAAAATACACATTTTTAATCGCAAATAACTCGAAAAGTATTGACTTACATAAAAAACATTATAGAACAAAAAATGCTTAAAATCAGTCAATTTATCCATTTCCGGTCTTATCTTGAACGTATGTTTTTTTCACCCCCTAGAAGGGGTGACTGTCACCCCCCAACTAAAAGCAACCAACGGCACAATTTCAACTTTGAAGTGGAGGGTAAGTAGAACCTAAATCCAAATTTTCATGCAATTCGGAGTTGCCCCTGAAAATTACACGGTATCGCCGTATTTTCCGTTCAATTACTGGGCTAATATAGAACAATTTGGTGTTGGAGGAAAACTTTTACTTTGGATGTTTGGGTTAGGCCTTGTTTTTGGACCAATTATACTATACTACCTCGGTAACTTTGGAACCGTTCATTTTAGAAGGATTATGGATAGGGCCTTTTTTATTTCAAATTTAATATAGAACATTTTTGTATAGAAGGTTGTTCATGCTAAACCGCATAGTTTTAGAAATATTGACGAAAAACTTAAAAAACTACGAATTTACTGATTCCCCCCCCCTCTCCCCCCAAACCCGACGCTCAAAATTGTGTGACTTTTTTCTGAACATTATGTGTACCATATAGAACAATTTGGTGTTGGAGGATAACTTTCACTTTGGATGTCTGGGTTTGGGTCTAGTTATACCATATTATTTATGTATCTTGTCCGTTGCGGACGTTGGCTATCATCATAGCAACTTTACTTTTGTTTGCGGCGTTTCGGACTAACTCGATCGATGTTAGTCCCGACCAATGGCGTAAGTTTTGAAGCCATGGCCATGAGTGTCTTCTTCTTCCGGGTCCGCGTTTGCACGGACTTAAGATGTCTAATGATATGTCTCATGGATGTTATCATGTCTCATAATATGACCGAGTTATTCAAGTTTCCGTTTCTTAATTATGAAGGAGATTTCTTTTTGTTTTCCTATTCGGTGCAATACCTTTACGTTGGTGGTGTGACTCGTCCAGGATATTTTGTAGATACGTCGGTACACCCACATTTCGAATACCTTTAGCTTTATCATTGATGTTTCCGTTATTGTCCAGGCTTCTGCACTATACAGCAAGACTGGAAATACATAGCATTTTAGCAGCCGTATTTTTAGTGGGAGAGATATGTCGCAATGGGTGAATATATTTCTCAGGTTGTTAAACGTTGCTCTTGCCTTTTCAACTATAGATCATATTTTGGTTATTTGATCCCAATTCGAGTTGACGACTGTTCCAAGGTAGGTATATATACGAGTCAACGTGTTGAATTGATTGGTTTTTTATTTTCAATTGTCTGGCAGGTTCTTTAGTTTTGCTGACCAGCATATATTTTGTTTTATTTATATTGAGGTTAAGTCCTCTTTCTTCACTCGCTCTTTGTACCCTGTCCATAAGATGCTAAAGTTCATCGATACCACTGGCAAGTACGCTTATCGGATATTATTTGTCAATTCTCCATTGATTTTGATGCCTTCGTTTGCTTCATGCAGTGCTTTTTAAAAAATTTGTTCGGAGTACTCACCTTTTCTAATACCCATTCTTTCTGTGGACTAATTTCCAAGTTTTATCCTGGCTGTCTGATTCCAGTAGAGACTTGTTACAATTCAGATGTACTTATCATCAATTCCTATGTTTTGTGGAATTTCAATTAGTTGGAATTGTGACTCGTTGATTTTCGCTTCAGACTTGTTGTAAATTCTGTCATATATGATTTTGATAAGGACTTTGGTAATACGATTAATTAGGCTTATCAATCTATGTTGATCACACAATTTAGTATTTGATTTTTTAGGATCGCCACGAAGGTTGATTTTAACCAGTTTTCCGGAATTCTGTCGCTGTCGTATATATTATTATGTCGGTCTCACTTGAGTATTTTATATCTCTATAGTCCAGGGCGGATCTATTTTGAGATGGACGTTGAGAGGTGACTCAAATTTTTTTGCAGAAATTGCTTGAAAATAGCTCAAATAATAATATCTAAGTTATCCTCCCACCAAAATGGTCCGGAACATTGTTTAAATAATCAAAATGTCAAAATATGAAAGGAAAAATTCGATTTTTTTTTTGGTTTTTTGATTGTAACTTTAAAACTGTTCATTTCTGAGAAAAGTTGCACTGACATAAAAGTTGCGTAATTAAATTTCCTACAATATAGAATTAGTTAAAAATTTAAAAAATATTCACCCTTGTTGCAAAATAGCAATAATTGCGAAAAAAAAACATACAAAAACAAGTATTCGCATTTTACATTTTTCAACCATTTATGCTACACTTAGGACCTTCATATTTTACCCAGAAAAACTTTATTAAAACAGCATTGTCAATTTCATTAACATCGGTTTAATAGATTTTGCAAAATAAATTTTGCAGTCCAGCTTTCGCAAAAAAATTCATTTTTTTTAAATGTTGCAGGACTGAAAATAAAGCAGATAGCAAGTTGAATTTTTTTTCCTTATAGAAGTGTACTGTACCTTTCCTTTGCAATTTGCAAAATTAAAATCGATTAATTACCACGGCGTCAGGAAATTTTTTAAATAAACAATAATTTTTGGTGCTACGCGCAGGACAGCGGTGTAGAATTCACACAAGTTGATTTCCACCAAAATTTCTTTCAATTTTTATCTAATATATTATTTTCTTACTCTATATTTTGTTGTATTTTAATATTTTAATTCCACAAAAATCAAACTAATTTTATTATTGTTTGTGAAATATTGTTTAAACAATTGCATATGTTTAAAAATAATAAACTTTTATTCTCTAAGTTAAAATATATCAACAAAGAAAGTTTTTGCTAAAAAAAGTGTTATTTCAAAGGATAGAGTACGTGTTTTTATTTTGCAATAAACAAATTTATTTATTTATATCGAAATATAATAAAAATTAAAATGTATCAATCATTATCAAAGGTCATTGGAATGCCCAATCAGAGCAAACTATCCGCTGTCCTGCGAGTAGCACCAATAATTAATGTTTATTTAAAAAAATTCCTGACGCCGTGGTAGTTAATTGATTTTAGTTTTGCAAATTGAAGATGAAAGGTACAGTACACTTCTATAAGCAAAAAAAATTTCAACTTGCTATCTGCTTTATTTTCAGTCCTGTAACATTTTGAAAAAATGAATTTTTTTTGCGAAAGCTGGATTGCAAAATTTATTTTGCAAAATTTATTTAACCAATCTTAATTAAATTTACAGTATTGTTTTACTGTATCATAAAGTTTCTGTGAATGAAATATGAAGGTCCTAAGTGTAGTATAAATGGTTGAAAAACGTAAAATGCGAATACTTGTTTTTGTATGGTTTTTTCGCAATAATTGCTAGTTTGCAGCAAGGGTATTGCTATTTTTTAAACTTTTAACCAATTCTATATTATTGGAAATTTAGTTACGCAACTTTTTTTTCAGTATAAGTTTTCTCTAAAATGAATACTTTTAAAGTTATAATCAAAAAACGAAGAAAAAAATCGAAATTTTCCTTCATTTTTTGACATTTTGATATTACATCTGTAGTTGATATATTTTGTCAAAAGCCTTGTTGTCACTTATTATAATATTCTATATTATACTTATTGACAAATAATCTTATTAGAAATTTAAGAGTTGTGATGAGCAAGGTGATTGTACATTTATTATAATTCAGGAGATTTTGAATATTTTAGTTTTTGCAATGATACTGTCATGCTGGTCCGCCACTGTCTCCACTTGCTTTGTAAAATTTACTAAAAAAGTATATCTTTTACAACGATTAACCAATTAAAGACATCAACTCTTATCATATGAAAGAGATGAAAATACTCCGACGAATATCAGGGAAAAGTCTGTTGGATAGGGAGAGGAGCGAAAACATAAGAAGATCATGCAATATAGAAGACATAAATAGATGGGTGACAAAACGGAAACAGGAGTGGAACGAACACATTAGTAGAATGGCAGAGGATAGGATAGTACGAATAGCACGAGATAAGTCACCAAATGGACGAAGAAGTATTGGCAGACCAAGAAAAAGGTGGTGCGATAACCTAAACAATTTAGGAGGATAATATTGAAGAAGAAACAGGCTTTAAAGCCTACATACAAGAAGGAAGAAGAGAAGAAGAACTCTTATCATAACTTAATATTAAGCAACATTAAAATAAAACTAAAAGAATCAATCTAAAGTGCAAGATTTGAACAGCTTCTAAATGGTGCCAAAACATTAAGCTTTACAGATTAATTTAGAAAAAAGTGAAAGCTTTTGAAAGGTGACTACTATTATCCAGTCTTCTGCACCCAAAGTTGAACATACTTAGGCATTCCCCTTTCATTTATGTCGGTAAGCTTCCCGCAGTCAATTCTAGATGTGTCATTTGAGCAAATGTTAAAATTACCAATCCAAGAAAAACATTTTAAGTAAAAATGAAAGTGAATTTACGTGAAGTGAAATTGAATACTTGAAGAAGAATAATCTCCCGTGGATATGGTTTCAAAAACAAATAGTACAATTTTTTTCCGCCAATGCCAATAAACAAATAAAAAACATGAAGTAGTTTTCAATCCTAATAGCAATATTAATAATATTTAATAATATTAAAATATTACTAAAAGATTTTTAAATTGAAAATTTATTGGTCCAATTCCTTGGTAACACCTCCATGGCTTCTAAAATTTGCAAGCCAGATGGATTCTGAAGCGAAGAAGACAAGAGGGAATTCAAAAACTTACAATTCACGACCCCGTCTGTTCAGCTGGTAAATTTCAACAGAAAATGGACCTAGTTACTCCAAGAAGTAACGACCAATATAAAAATAAAATAAAAATTCCATTTTTATTCAGTTGCAATGCGAAGGCAAAACAATCTTATTTTTCACTTATGTACAATACGGAGCGCAGTCCAGCACTCTGAATCGACGATTTTCGACTATTGTTGGAGTCTCGTCGGAGAGACGTAGGCTTGCTACTCCATACTCTAAGTGACCAACACCGAGAGTTTATCCCCCACACCGCAACTGATGTGAATGGACTAGGTGACTAGCGTCATCTGGCAATTGAAAGATGAAGTAGTTTTCAATCCTAATAGCAATATTAATAATATTTAAAAATATTAGTCGCTAGTCACCAAGTCCTAGTCCATTCACGTCAGTTGGCGGTGTGGGGGATAAACTCTCGGTGTTAGAGTATGGAGTAGCAGGCCTACGTCTCTCCGATGAGACTCCAACAAGAGTCGAAAATCGTCGATTCAGAGTGCTGGACTGCTCTCCGTATTCTAAGTGAAAAATAAGATTGTTTTGCCTTCGCATTGCAACTGAATAAAAATGGAATTTTTATTTTATTTAAAAAAAAACAGTTATGATTGTCGTCGATGTTTGGTAAAGAATCAACATTCTCACAAAAAAAAAGAAAAAGTTTTGATAATTTGGATTTATGCAAGTGTAACGGTCACGTTACGTCTCTTTTCTTATTTGCTCTAAAAATTAGCTCTTTAATTATTTTTATAATTATTTTCCCTCGGTCTCTCATTTAAATTCTCTAATTTCTCGTATAGGACTACTGAGGTGACGTCATACCTCGGTGATGGAACGTACTATGTACGCGACCTATCGAGAATTATTTCGTGTTCTGAGAGAGTTTGACGTTTACCTTGTCAGAGAAACGGATCTCACTCGACACTCGACTTTTGTGCCCGGAATAGGTCGGTCAGCTGTGTAAGCTGTAGTACCCGAAATGGCGGGTTGATAATTTCAATTTTAGTTAGTAAAGCCTTTTAGTTCACCAGTGAGAGAAAAATACCCCTTGTTTTCTGGAGTAGGGATTGAAGTACTTCGATGGAACCTCACTAAAATCAATCCGGTAAATAGTTAAATCCATATATTTTCTTTTGACATACAGAGGTTAATGACTGCATGTTAAATTATTTTTACATCTAATACAATATTTCTTCCAATTCAGTATTCATAGTAAATTTATTAGTGAATTTAGTATCTTTGATTCCTTCCCATATTTACAGATCTACTTTTAGCTATTTATCTGTAGGTATCTTTGATATCTGTATATTTTATTGCAACATCTAATAAGTATCCTATAATTATTTTAAAGAAATCATATTTATTCTTTACTGTAATTTGAAACTGTCACATATTTCGCTCTGAAGGTCAAATTTGGTCATGTACTATCCAATAATGAAAGTTTTTCTTGTATGTTAATGGCCCTTTTTTACATTAAAATCTATATTAAAAATTGACTTTTTCTTAGACTTGGCATTGAAACTAAGACTGGGAAATATTTTTTTAGCCTTTTGGGGAAATAATATAAAGCGACATGAGAAATCATAGACCCTCACCCACCTGAGAGGAACCTATTCCGGCTACATAGTCAGTCACCTGGGAGCAAGCGAAGCGTTCCAGCTTCATTTTCTGTCTACAGCTGTGCTTACAGGAAGCATGGTTTGGCACTATCCTCGTGCTCATTTTCTGGGAACCTTTTGGTTATACGTTTGAGGAATGGATTGGTTTGGGAACACTCAGTTTGGTGATTTGAGTAACTTTTGTGTTCTATATTTCGGACTTTTGGTAATGCACTATGTTTATAAATTATTTTTTTCAGATTGTGCGTACCTTTGTTTTTATATGACATATTTGTATGTTATTGTATTTGGTTCCCAAACTTTGTATCTATGGTAACTTCTTGTGCACAGGAATAAGCCTAGAGAAAATTAGGTTTTAATACTTTATTATTGCTTTGATATTGGTTTATGTAATTCGGGTAAATTTATTTTGTAATATTACTTGCTTGTTTCCCAAAAATTTTATTGTTATTTGCTTTATTCCATTTGTTCGGTTAATTTAGGTCATCGTCGGTATTTATCACAACTTCATTTCTATTTCATTCATTGTATACTTAACTTACTTACTTCATTATTGTATTTTCCCTTAGTAAGGCTTGGTCCTATTTATTTGTATTATTTTCATCTTTGTCGGTTTCATTTAGTTGTATGTGGCAAGCGTACTATAACCATTTGGTAAAGAGGACTCATGTGAGTTGTACCCTATATGTAAGTGAGAGGTAATTTGTAACAGATTAGTTATTGTAGTTAGCACAAATATAACTTTTGTATAACTTTTGTCATGTTAGATTCACAGCATAATATGAACTTGCTTAACTCAGAGATTGTTAAAAATCTGGTAGTTATTTTAATAAATGTTTATTTATTTTGTATATCATTTATTTTTATTATTCCTCTATGTTCATTATTACAGGTTTGATATATCTAATATTTGACAGCAGTATAAGATACCTGGGAAAATGATCGAAGATCATTTTCATGGCGCCCATGATTTGTTAGATTTATTTATCTTGTTCGTCTTTAGAAATTATTCATCTTCATTCCTTTTCAGTATCTTATTCTTATTTTATTATTTCACCTTTTAGTCCTCTTTACTATCCACTTAGAGCTACTGTTCTTCGACAGGCATGCAAACGAGCCGTATCCATCCTTGAGTGTCAAGTTGTTCTCTTGTATCTCTTGCTAGCCAACTCTATTCAGTTTGCCTCTGTCTCTCCATACTTCTACTGCTATCCCTATTATCCCTTCTAATCCCCCTTTTTTCAGTACTACTGCAAAGTAGTATATTTTTTGTTTTCCTACTTCGGCTTCAACGCTGAAGCCCCTTCATTTTTATTTTCATAAGAGCCACAACTATATAATTATTTAGTTACCTATATTTATTTATTTTTCCTTACTTCTGTTGGAGTATATCTTTCTTTTTACTTTCACTCCAACAGAAGTTTTCTTCTTTTTGTTACACAAGGAATTGTAGGACAAGTATATGTCTATACAGGTATACGAAGGAAATACAATGTATTCAAAAGTTTTGTATAAGCAGCTTATGATTATAATTTCGTCGATTTGCAATTTATCACGACAGGCACCGGGTTAAAAAAAGCTGCAAATTAAAGATCAGCGTCGTAGGTAATTATCTTATTCATTATGCACATATTTACCTTCATCATCTGTGTCCCATTGACATATCCTCGAAGGTATATCGTAATATTTTATTTCTTGATCCAATTCAATTGCTAGATAACTCTTATCATCATGACCAGACTTTTCCTCTAGAGATGAACATATTGACGAACCACTTCCAGACTCATTTTCTTTCTAAAATAACAGTTTAAAGTTTGTTTTAAAACAATTTAAATATATTCAGTATATATTTAGTTAATGAATAAAACAGAAAAATCAGATGGGGATAATACAAAATATGAAAACTTATACTAAACAAATTTTGTTTATCTGTTTTTGATGTATATTTTCTGATCGCGCATACATTCCATTGATCTACAGGTCGTGCCCTTACCACGTAATAGATACTATAATAATAATTCTCTTTTGATTTGATCCCATCTTTTTAGGTTTCCTTTTAAGTATTTTTATCAATATTGATACCCTGCTTGTGCTCTCTTGTTCTCTGCTTCACTCAGACTCCATCTGACTTGGTTCTCCACCCTTGGATATTCCGCGTTTATATTCAAAGTATTTGTTCGTTTGCCATGTCGTCTTTGTTTTTCTGATTCATGTTCCGAGGCTGTATTATAGGATTTTTCAGCAGTAGGATTTTTACAGGTGTAGAGGAATAGGCCCTATGCCCCAACCTCAAACCAGGGGAACCAGAATTTTCTGTTGAGGTTTACTTCCTCGGCCAATGTGGTCCAAATTTTGCTAGTATCATCTATAAGTGTAAATTTGAGCATTTATTGGCATTATTTGTTGACAGTATCCACGTGGCTTGACTACTGTCAACAAGACCCATACGCTTAGCTATTCATCCTCCTCCTTTCTCATCTGGACCGGCAATGGCCAAGTTACATATAGCTCAATGCTTGATTTAAGAAAAACTCTGTTTTATTTATCCTTATACTGCTTATTATGGGTTTATTTCTGTCATCAATTGCACTATAACAAATTTTATCATGCATCAAGAAGTAGCTAATGATGATCAAAAACGATCCACTAAAATATAATCATCATGTATTAATAGGTCTGTATCCCGCGTATGAAAAAAAAGTTGATTAATAGCAAGCTGAAAATTTGTTAATAGCTTAAGGGTGTCCAGTCGGATAAACTTTGGTATATGAGAACACTGTAACAGGGGCAGTTTTAATTGTGGAACAGGTTAAAAATTTGGAACGGTCAGACCACGAAAACGGCACATTTATTTTGTCCGACAGAACAGACTTAAACTCTCCGAACAGAGATTAAACTCTCATGAAAAAATCAGACTGCTATTTATCACCTGCCATAATTCCTGTCATTTGACATATTCTACATGTTTCACTCATTAAAACGCCCATTCGGTGATAATATAGCAGTCCGATTTTTGCATGAGAGTTTAATCTTTGTTCGGAGAGTTTAAGTCTGTTCTGTCGGACAAAATAGATGTGCCGTTTTCGTGGTCTGACCGTTCCAAATTTTTAACCTGTTCCACAATAAAAACTTCCCCTGTTCCAGTGTTCCCATATATCAAAGTTTGTCCGACTAGACAACCTTAAGCTATTAACAAAGTTTCAGCTTGCTAATAATCAACTTTTTTTTCATACGCGGGATCCAGACCTATAAGATAGAAGTTTTGATTAGTACCTCCTAAATTTTTTGGACATGCCAGACAATAACACGTTGGAATATTTAACAGTGATTTATTATTCACGAGGAAAAATTTCCTGTAGTTGGCTGTATACCATTTATTACAAAAAACCAGAAAATCCTTTATAAAAGATATATTTGTTAAAATCCCTATACAGGGCTACATCATAAAACAAACAGAACTAGTTTTCAATCGGTTGACCGATCATCATCAGTGTTTCCTAAAATGTGTACAACCTGATAAAATAATGCAAACCACTATTTAAAATTTTGACTACGATTTTAAAAAAGGTTATAGGTTGTACTCACTTGAATCAAACATGCTAACCACCAAAGTAAAAATATTAGGGTAAAAACCCTTTAAAATTAATCCGTTATAGGAACATATAAAAATGATGTGACATTACACATGGATGTATAAAATATCCAATGCTTCACGCTCGAGGTACCAT